>NC_081558.1:6779639-6812248 GCF_022355385.1 Mustela nigripes | reverse complement strand
GGGAAATTGGAAGGGGAGGTGAACCATGAGAGACTATGGACTCTGAAAAACAATCTGAGGGTTTTGAAGGGGTGGGGGGTGGGAGGTCGGGGTACCAGGTGGTGGATATTATAGAAGGCACAGATTGCATGGAGCACTGGGTGTGGTGCAAAAATAATGAATACTGTTACTGTTATGCTGAAAATAAAAAATAAAAAGAAAAACCACATAGAGATACCACCTTACACCAGTTAGAATGGCCAAAATTAGCAAGACAGTAAACATGTGTTTGAGAGGATGTGGAGAAAGGGGAACCCTCTTACACTGTTGGTGGGAATGCAAGTTGGTGCAGCCTCTTTGGAGAACAGTGTGGAGAATCCTCAAGAAATTAAAAGTAGAACTTCCCTATGACCCTGCCATTGCCCTACAGGGTATTTATCCCAAAGATACAGATGTAGTGAAAATAAGGGCCATCTGTACCGCAATGTTTATAGCAGCAATGGCCACGATCGCCAACCGTGGAAAGAACCAAGATGCCCTTCAACAGATGAATGGATAAGGAAGATGTGGTGCATACACAATATGGAGTATTATGCCTCCATCAGAAAAGACGAAAACCCAACTTTTGTAGCAACATGGACGGGACTGGAAGAGATTATGCTGAGTGAAATAAGTCAAGCAGAGAGAGTCAGTTATCATATGGTTTCACTAATTTGTGGAGCATAACAAATAGCATGGAGGACATGGGGAGATAGAGAGGAGAAGGGATTTGGGGGAAATTGGAAGGGGAAGTGAATCATAAGAGACTATGGACTCTGAAAAACAATCTGAGGGGTTTGAATTGGTGGCGGGGTGGGAGATGGGGTACCAGATGGTGGGTATGATAGAGGGCACAGAATGCATGGAGCACTGGGTGTGATGATAAATAATGAATACTGTTATGCTGAAAATAAATAAATTAATTTAAATTAAGAAAAAACAATCTGAGGGTTTTGAAAGTGCAGGGGGTGGAAGGTTGGGGGAGACTGGTGGTGGGTATTATGGAGGGCACATATTGCATGGAGCACTGGGTGTGGTGCATAAACAATGAATTCTGTTACACTTAAAATGATTAAATTAAAAAAATTACTGGAGGGAGGAGTCAAGATGGTGGAGAAGTAGCAGGCTGAGACATCAGGTAGCAGGAGATCAGCTAGATAGCTTATCTAACCATTGTGAACACCTACAAATCTAATGGGAAATTGAAGAGAAGAAGAGCAACAATTCTAGAAACAGAAAATCAATCACTTTCTGAAAGGTAGGACCTGCGGAGAAGTGAATCCAGAGTGGGAGGAGGGGCCAACTCCTGGGAAGGGGTGAAGCAATGGAGCACAAAATCAGGACTTTTAAAAGTCTGCTCCATAGAGGGACATCACTTCAGAGGCTAAACTGGGGGGAAGCCCATGCGGCGTCAGCATAACCCCACGTCCCGCGGGGTCACATAAGGACCAGGGGTGTCTGAGTGTCACAGAGCTTCCAGGTATTAGAGCGGGAAAGCTGGCTACAGCGACAAAGCTGAGGAGTGAGCTCTCAGCTTGGGGTTACCTTGAACCGGTCACAGGCTGGGTGAGCTCTGAGTACCACCAGAGGCCACGGAGATGGAAGCAAGGGGGCACTTCTCTCCAAGTGTGACCAATTGAGTGCTTTTCTCCAGGCACGACCAGAGGCCAGGGAGACAGGCGCAGTTGGGCACTTTTCTCTGAGGTCACACTGAGGAGCGGGACCCCGAGCTCTCGACTCCTCTGGGCCGGAGATTGGGAGGCCACCATCTTCATTCCTGTCCTCTGGAACTCTACAGAAAGCGCTCAGGGAACAAAAGCTCCCGAAAGCAAACCTGAACGGATTACTTAGCCCAGCCCCTGGTAAGAGTGGTGCAATTCTGCCTGGGGCAAAGACACCTGAGAATCACTACAACAGGCCCCTCCCCCAGAAGATCAACCAGAAACCCAGCCAAGACCATCTTCACTCACCAAGGAGAACAGCGGAATTCCAAAGGAGGAAAAAGCAAATCTTATCTGGAGAAAATGACAAGGCGGAAAAACTCACCACAAAAAAAAGAACAAGAGGCAGTACCGTAGGCTGGGGACGTAATCAATACAGACATTGCCAGTATGACAGATCTAGAGTTCAGAATGACGATGCTCAAGGTTCTAGCTGGGCTCGAAAAAAGCATAGAAGATAGTAGAGAAACCCTCTCTGGAGAGATAAAAGCCCTTTCTAGAGAAATAAAAGAAAAAAAATCTAACCAAGTTGAAATCAAAAAAGCTATCAATGAGGTGCAATAAAAAATGGAGGCTCTTACTGCTAGGATAAATGAGGCAGAAGAAAAAATTAGTGACATAGAAGACCAAATGACAGAGAATAAAGAATCTGAGCAAAAGAGACAAACAAATACTGCACCACAAGGAGAGAATTCGGGAGATAAGTGACAATAAGATGACACAACATTAGAATAATTGGGATTCCAGAAGAAGAAGAAAGAGAGAGGAGAGCAGAAGGTATACTGGAGAGAATTGTTGTAGAGAATTTCCCTAATATGGCAAAGGGAACAAACATCAAAATCCAGGAGATGCTAAGAATGCCCCTCAAAATCAATAAAAATAGGTCCACACCTCGTCACCTGATAGTAAAATTTACAAGTCTTAGTGACAAAGAGAAAATCATGAAAGCGGCCGGGGACAAGAAGTCTGTAACATGCAATGGTAAAAATATTAGATTGGCAACAGACTTATCCACAGAGACCTGGCAGGCCAGAAAGAACTGGCATGATATATTCAGAGCACTAAACAAGAAAAACATGCAGCCAAGAATACTATATCCAGCTAGGCTGTCATTGAAAATAGAAGGAGAGATTAAAAGCTTCCAGGACAAACAAAAATGAAAGAATTTGCAAACACCAAACCAGCTCTACAGGAAATATTGAAAGGGGTCCTCTAAGCAAAGAGAGACCCTAAAAGTAGTAGATCAGAAAGAAACAGAGACAATATACAGTAACAGTCACCTTACAGGCAATACAAAGGCACTAAATTCATATCTCTCAATAGTTACCCTAAATGTTAATGGACTAATGCCACAATCAAAAGACACAGGGTATCAGAATGGATAATAAACAATATACTGCCTACAAGAAACTCATTTTAGACCCGAAGATACCTCCAGATTTAAAGTGAGGGGGTGGAAAACAATTTACCATGCTAATAGCCATCAGAAGAAAGCTGGGGTGGCAATCCTTACATCATATCAAGTAGATTTTAAGCCAAAGACAATAATAAGAGATGAAGAAGGACACAATATCATAATCAAAGGGTCTATCCAACAGGAAGACCTAACAATTTTAAATATCTATGCCCCTAACAGGGGAGCAACCAACTCTATAAACCAATTAATAAAAAAATCAAAGAAATACATTGACAATCATACAATAATAGTAGAGACTTTAACAATACCCTCAATGAAATGGACAGATCATCTAAGCAAAGATCAACAAGGAAATAAAGGCCTTAAATGATACACTTGACCAGATGGACATCAAAGATATATTCAGAACATTCCATCCCAAAGCAACAGAATATACATTCTTCTCTAGTGCACATAGAACATTCTCCAGAATAGATCACATCCTGGGACATAAATCAGGTATCAAAAGATTGGGATCATTCCCTGCATATTTTCAGACCATCATGCTCTGAAGCTAGAACTCAATCACAAGAGGAAATTTTGAAAGAACGCAAATATATGGAGACTAAACAGCATCCTTCTAAAGAATGAATGGGTCAACCAGGAAATTAAAGAAGAATTGAAAAAATTCATGGAAACAAATGATAATGAAAACACAACAGTTCAAAATCTGTGGGGCACAACAAAGGCAGTCCTGAGACGAAAATATACAGTGGTACAAGCCTCTCTCAAGAAACAAGAAAGGTCTCAAATACACAACCTAACCTACACTTAAAGGAGCTGGAGAAAGAACAACAAAGAAAGCCTAAACCCAGCAGGAGAAGGGAAATCATAAAGATCAGAGCAGAAATCAATGAAATAGAAACTAAAAAAACAATAGAACAAATTAACGAAACTAGGAGCTGGTTCTTTGAAAGAATTAATAAGATTGACAAACCCCTGGCCAGACTTATCAAAAAGAAAAGAGAAAGGACCCAAATAAATAAAATCATGAATGAAAGTGGAGAGATCACAACCAACACCAAGGAAATACAAACAATTATAAGAACATACTATGAGCAACTCCATGCCAACAAATTCTACAATCTGGAAGAAATGGATACATTTCTAGAGACATATAAACTACCACAACTGAACCAGGAAGAAATAGAAAACCTGAAAAGACCCATAACCAGTAAGGAGATTGGAACACTCATCAAAAATCTCCAAACAAACTGAAGTCCAGGCCCAGATGGCTTCCCAGGGGAATTCTACCAAACATTTAAGAAGAATTCATTCCTATTCTCCTGAAACTGTTCCAAAAAGTAGAAATGGAAGGAAAACTACCAAACTCATTTTATGAGGCCAGGATCACCTTGATCCCAAAACCAGAAGGATCCCATCAAAAAAGAGAATTACAGACCAATATCCTTGATGAACACAGATGTGAAAATTCTCAACAAAATACTGGCTGATAGGATCCAACAGTACATTGAAAGGATTATTCACCACGACCAAGTGGGATTTATTCCAGGGCTGTAAGGTTGGTTCAACATCCACAAATCAATCAATGTGATACAACACATTAATAAAAGAAAGAATAAGAACCATATGATGCTCTCAATAGATGCTTAAAAAGCATTTGACAAAGTGCAGCATCCTGATTAAAATTCTTCAAAGTGTAGGGATAGAGGTCACATACCTCAATATTATCAAAGCTATCTATGAAAAACCCACTGCAAATATCATTCTCAAAGGAGAAAAATTGAAAACTTTTCCTCTAAGGTCAGGAACACGGCAAGGATGTCTGTTATCACCACTGCTGTTCAACATAGTACTAGAAGTCCTAGCCTCAGCAATCAGACAACAAAAAGAAATTAAAGGCATCCAAGTAGGCAAAGAAGAAGTCAAATTATCACTCTTCGCAGATGATATGATACTATATGTGGAAAACCCAAAAGACTCCACTCTAAAACTGCTAGAACTTGTACAGGAATGCAGTAAAGTGTCAGGATATAAAGTCAATGCACAGAAATCAGTTGTATTTCTTTACACTAACAACAAGACAGAAGAAAGAGAAATTAAGGAGTCATTTCCATTTACAATTGCACCTCAAACCCTAAGATACCTAGGAATAAACCTAGCCAAAGAGGCAAAGAATCTATACTCAGAAAATTATATAGCACTCATGAAAGAAATTGAAGAAGACACAAAGAAATGGAAAAATGGGAGAAGATATTTGCAAACGACATATCAGATAAAGGGCTAGTATCCAAAATCTATGAAGAGTGTAGCAAACTCAATACTCAAAGAACAAATAATCCAATCAAGAAATGGGCAGAGGACATGAACAGACATTTCTGCAAAGAAAACATCCAGATGGCCAACAGACACATGAAAAAATGCTCCACATCACTTGGAATCAGGGAAATACAAATCAAAACCACAATGAGATACTACCTCAAACCAGTCAGAATGGCTAAAATTAAGAAGTCAAGAAATGACAGATGCTGGCGAGGATGCAGAGAGAGGGGAACCCCCCTACACTGTTGGTGGGAATGCAAGCTGGTGCAACCACTCTGGAAAACAGTGTGGAGGTTACAGAAAAAACGGAAAATAGAGCTAACCTATGACCCAGCGATTGCACTCCTGGGCATATATCCTAAAGATACAAATGTGGTGCTCTGAAGGGGCACGTGCACCTGAATGTTTATAGCAATGTCCACAATAGCTAAGCTATGGAAAAAACCTAGATGTTCATCAACAGATGAATGGAAAGAGAAGATGTTGTATATATACACAATGGAATACTATGCAGCCATCAAAAAATTATATCTTGCCATTTGCAACAACGTAGATGGAACTAGAGGGTATTAGGCTTAGCAAAATAATTCAATCGGATAAAGACAACTATCATATGATCTCCATGATATGAGGAAGTGGAGATGCAATGTGGGGGGATTAGGGGCTAGGAAAAGAAAAAAATGAAATAGGTGGGATTGGGAGGGAGACAAACCATAAAAGACTCAATCTCAACAAACAGACTGAGGTTGGCTGGGGGAAGGGGGGATGGGAGAGCACAGCACTCATCATAGCACATACGCTCCCCAATGTCCATATCCCCACCACCCTTTCCCGTCCCCTCTTCTATGGAAATCTCCAGTAATTTTAAAAATTAAATTAATTCATTTTTTTAAATTTATTTTTTATTTTTGGCATAACAGTATTCATTATTTTTCACCACATCCAGTGCTCCATGCAATCCGTGCCCTCTATAATACCCACCACCTGGTACCCCAACCTCCCACCCCTTGCCCCTTCAAAACCCTCAGATTGTTTTTCAGAGTCCATAGTCTCTGGTTCACCTCCCCTTCCAATTTCCCCCAACTCCCTTCTCCTCTCCATCTCCCCTTGTCAACTCCATGCTATTTGTTATGCTCCACAAATAAGTGAAACCATATGATAATTGACTCTCTCTGCTTTACTTATTTCACTCAGCATAATCTCTTTCAGTCCCGTCCATGTTGCTACAAAAGTTGGGTATTCATCCTTTCTGATGGAGGCATAATACTCCATGGTGTATATGGACCACATCTTCCTTATCCATTTGTCCGCTGAAGGGCACCTTGGTTCTTTCCATAGTTTGGCGAGCATAGCCATTGCTGCTATAAACATTGGGGTACAGGTGATCATCAAGACAGCATGGTACTGGCATAAAAACAGACACATAGACCAGTGGAACAGAGTAGAGAGCCCAGATATGGACCCTCAACTCTATGGTCAATTAATCTTCGACAAAACAGGAAAAAATATACCGTGGAAAAAAGATAGTCTCTTCAATAAATGGTGCTGGTAAAACTGGACAGCTATAAGTAGAAGAATGAAACTCGACCATTCTCTTACACCACACACAAAGATAAACTCAAAATGGATAAAAGACCTCAACGTGAGACAGGAATCCATCAGACTCCTAGAGGAGAACATAGGCAGTAATCTCTTCGATATCAGCCACAGCAACTTCTTTCAAGATATGTCTCCAAAGGCAAAGGAAACAAAAGCGAAAATAAACGTTTGCGACTTCATCAAAATCAAAAGCTTCTGCACAGCAAAGGAAACAGTCAAAAAAACAAAGAGGCAACCCACGGAATGGGAGAAGATATTTGCAAATGACAGTACAGACAAAAGGTTGATATCCAGGATCTATAATGAACTCCTCAAAATCAACACACACAAAACAGGCAAACACATCAAGAAAAGGGCAGAAGATATGAACAGACACTTCTCCAATGAAGACTTACAAATGGCTATCAGACACATGAAAAAATGTTCATTATCACTAGCCCTTAGGGAGATTCAAATTAAAACCACATTGAGATATCACCTTACACCAGTTAGAATGGCCAAAATTAGCAAGACAGGAAATAATATGTGTTGGAGAGGATGTGGAGAAAGGGGAACCCTCTTACACTGTTGGTGGGAATGAAAGTTGGTGCAGCCTCTTTGAGAACGGTGTGGTGATTCCTTAAGAAACTAAAAATAGAACTTCCCTATTACCCTGCAATTGCACTACTGGGTATTTACCCCAAAAATACAGATGTCGTGAAAAGAAGGGTTGCTTTCTTTTCAAACATGCTTTAGTTCCAGATGAGCAAACAGAAACAGGACCAAGAATTCCTTCTCTTGGGATTCTGTGAGTTCATCTGTGAATTAGGGAATTGGGATAAGTGGTTTACAGGGGCCTTTGCTACATGAATATTATAGATGATAAGATTTTTTATGAATAGTAATGTATTTTGCAGCCTATGTTGGAAATCTGTGATATAAAAATATTATTCCTTATCCAATATATGCACTGGTTCATTTTTTATATAGATAATTTCTAGCCTATTTACCATCATAGTGAGATGTCCAGCACATCAAATTACACAATAACCTTTTAACCTGAACTTTTGGATACATATACCCGTGTATTACTTTTGCTTTTCTGTTTTTATAATTTTTTAAAAATTTTAGTTTACTTTAGTTTGTTCTTTTTTTAATTTTTATTTTCTAGTAATCATATAAAGTTAAACTTCAAGGTAATCCCTTTCCCCAGTAAATGCTACCCCTATAGGTAAAGCAATTTTTAATCCCCCTTTATCTTAGGAAAGTTGAGTCCTTTAACAAAGATATCAAGATACATCCAGGAAGAATCAAAATAACCTTCCTCGCACACACTGAAAATTTATAACCACTCTCCCATCTTTCTCTTCTGCTAGTGTTTCTGTGTATTTGTGTTTGTCCTGATAGTATATAAATCTTATACTTGGGGTTCTTTTTGAAAAGGTTATTTTTTTCCTTTTTTCTTCTCTTGTCATATACTTTTATCAGTCTTTTTGTTTGTCTGTTTTTGTTTGTATACTTCATAAATCTTACCTTGGGGCCCATTTGGGCTGAGCCTTCTCTTTTATCTTCCCCTTTTCCTGTCTCTCTCTCTCTCTCTCTTTTTCTTTTTGTTTTCTTTTTTCTCTCATTGGGGTAAGAAATCCTGATTAATCAGAAGCGTTCCAGGGTGCACCTTGACTGTATCACGGTCAATACATCCAGCTACATCCGTTCAGCCATCTCTCACCAAAATGACTAGGAGAAGGAATGCCCAACAGAAGAAAAATACAGAGGATGGGACTTCTGAAACAGACCTAATGGCTATCAACATAGACAATATGTCGGAAAGGGAATTCAGGCTAACAATTATCCTGGCAATAGCTATGTTGGAGAAAGCCATGGATGACCAAGCAGAATTGATTAGGGCAGAACTGAAAGCCACCAGGGATGATGTTCACAATGTTAGGGCAGAACTGAAAGCCACGAGGCATGATGTTCACAATGTTCTTAATGAGTTCCAATCTAATCTAAATTCTCTCAAAGCTGGGGTAACTGAGACAGAAGATAGAATTAGTGATCTGGAGGACAAACAGATAGAGAGAAAGGATCAGGAGGAAGCCTGGAACAGGCGCGAAACAGAATCAGGGAAATAAATGATGCCATGAAACGTTCCAATGTCAGGATTATTGGAATCCCCGAAGGGGAGGGGAAAGAACGAAGTCTAGAAGATATAGTGGAACAAATTTTCCATGAAAATTTTCCCTATCTCACGAATGGAACCAGTGTACATGTACTACAGGCAAAACGATTTCCCCCAAGATTATAGATTCTCAAAAGCCCTCCAGACACCTGATAGTAAGAATGAAGAATTATAATTATAGGCAGGCCCTCTTGAAGACAGCTAGGACAAAGAAGCTCCTTATGAGGAAAGCCCATCAGAATAACATCAGACCTGTCCACAGAGACCTGGGAAGCCAGAAAGGGCTGGCAAGATATATTCAGGGCACTGAATGAGAAGAACATCAGCCAAGAATACTTTGTCCAGCAAAACTGACATTCAAAATGGATGGAGAGACAAAGAGTTTCCAAGACCGGCAAAGCTTAGACTACGCAACCATCAAGCCGACACTGCAGGAAATATTAAGGGGGGTTCTATAAAAGAGGAAAATGCCTAAGAATAGCATTGAACAGAAATATAGAGACAGTCTACAGAAAAAAAGACTTCAAAGGTAACTAACTCGATGTCAATAAAAACGTATCTATCAATAATCATTCTCAATGTGAATGGCCTAAATGTGCCCATAAAACAGCATAGGGTTGCAGATTGGATAAAATGACAGGACCCATCCATATGTTGTCTATAAGAGACCCATTTTGAATCGAAAGATACACCCAGACTGAAAGTGAAGGATGGAGAAGCATTTTTCATGCCAATGGGCCTCAAAAAAAGGCTGGGGTAGCGATTCTCATATCAGATAAATTAGACTTTAAACTAAAGACTGTAGTCAGAGATACAGAAGGACACTACATCATTCTTAAAGGGACTATCCACCAAAATGATCTAACAATTTAAATATCTATGCCCCCAATATGGGAGCAAACAATTACATAAGAAAACTGTTAATCAAGATAAAGAGTCATAATGATTTGAATTCACTAATCGTAGGAGATCTTAACACGCCTCTCTCAGAAATAGACAGATCATCAAAGCAGAAAATCAATAAAGAAACAAGAGCATTAAATGACACATTGGACCAGATGGACCTCATAGATATATACAGAACATTCCACCCTAAAACAACAGAACACTCATTCTTCTCAAGTGCACATGGAACTTTCTCAAGAATAGACCACATACTGGATCACAAATCAGGACTCAACCAATACCAAAAGACTGAGATTATTTCCTGCACATTCTCAGATCACAATGCTTTGAAACTGGAGCTCAATCATAAGGAAAAGTTCAGAAGGAACTCAAACACCTGGAAGCTAAAGGCCACCTTGCTTAAGAATGCTTGGATCAACCAGGAGATCAAAGAAGAACTGAAACAATTCATGGAAACCAAAGAGAATGAAGACACTTCGGTCCAAAACCGATGGGACAGCAAAGGCAGTCCTAAGGGGGAAATACTTAGCCATCCAAGCCTCCCTCAAAATAATTGAAAAATCCAGAACACACCAGCTGTCTCTACACCTTAAAGAACTGGAGAATCAACAACAAATCAAACCAACTCCACACATAAGAAGGGAAATAATTAACATTAGAGCTGAGATCAATGAGGTAGAAACCAGAGGTACAGGAGAATGTATCAATGAAACTAGGAGCTGGTTTTTTGAAAGAATCAATAAGGTCGATAAACCATTGGTGACACTAATCCAAAAGAAAAGAGAGAAAGTCCAAATTCATAAAATTATGAATGAAAAGGGAGAGATCACAATGAACACCAAGGAAGTAGAAACAATCATCAGAAGTTATTATCAACAGTTATATGCCAATAAGCTTAGCAACCTAGATGAAATGGATGCATTCCTGGAAAACTATAAACTCCCAAAATCGAACCAGGAAGAAATTGACAACCTGAATAGACCAATATCTAGTAACGAGATTGAAGCAGTGATCAAAAACCTCCCAAAAAACAAGATTCCAGAACCTGATGGATTCCCCGGGGAATTCTACCAAACTTTCAAAGAAGAAATAACACCTATTCTCCTGAAGCTGTTTCAAAAAATTGAAGCAGAAGGAAAACTTCCAGACTCTTTCTATGAAGAAAGCATTACCTTGATTTCCAAACCAGGCAAAGACCCTACCAAAAAGGAGAATTTCAGACCAATATCACTGATGAATACGGATGCTAAGATTCTCAACAAGATCCTAGCAAACAGGATCCAACAGCACATTAAAAAGATTATCCCCCATGACCAGGTGAGATTTATTCCTGGACTACAAGGATGGTTCAACATTCGGAAATCAATCAATGTGATAGAACAAATTAATAAGAGAAGAGAGAAGAACCACATGGTCCTCTCAATTGATGCAGAAAAAGCATTTGACAAAATCCAGCATCCGTTCCTGATTAAAACGCTTCAAAGCATAGGGATAGAGGGAACATTCATGAACTTCATCAAATCTATCTATGAAAGACCCACAGCAAATATCATCCTCATGGGAAAAAGCTTGCAGCCTTACCGTTGAGATCAGGAACAAGACAAGGATGCCCACTCTCACCACTCTTGTTCAACATAGTACTAGAAGTCCTAGCAACAGCAATCAGAAACAAAGAGAAATAAAAGGTATCCAAATTGGCTATGAAGAAGCCAAACTCTCTCTCTTTGCAGATGACATGATTCTTTATAAACGAGAAAAAAATCCTAAAAATATCATCCTAAAAATATAGATAACGAAGATGTGGTCCATACACACCATGGAGTATTGTGCCTCCATCAGAAAGGATGAATACCCAACTTTTGTAGCAACATGGACGGGACTGGAAGAGATTATGCTGAGTGAAATAAGTCAAGCAGAGAGAGTCAATTATCATATGGTTTCACTTATTTGTGGAGCATAACAAATAGCATGGAGGACAAGGGGAGATGGAGAGGAGAAGGGAGTTGGGGGAAATTGGAAGGGGAGGTGAACCATGAGAGACAATGGACTCTGAAAAACAACCTGAGAGTTTTGAAGAGGCAGGGAGGTGGGTGGTTGGGGGAGCCAGGTGGTGGGTATTAAGGAGGGCATGTATTGCATGGAGTTCTGGGTGTGGTGCAAAAACAACAAATACTGTTACGCTGAAAAGAAAAAAAAATAAAATATATTTTAAAAAAAAAGAATTCTAAAACATCTCAACACTCCCACCTCCTTCTCCACTCCTCTATACTCCTGTCATTTGGTCAGGTGGGCTCTCTAAAATTTCCTCTGCCATTGATGTACACATACATAAGCACAATTTCTTACCCATGCAATTTAATGGGTAAATACTGAAGTTTTCTTCACATCAGTGAATGAGAAATCAAACTCTGAGTTTGTCTTCTGGCCAAGCCTTGAGATCATCCACATTTTGAAAGTAGAGATCTCTGAGAACCCCTGAAGTATTTAAGCAAGTGATCAAGTCACCAGATAAGTATGTAAAAATAAACAATTATCTAATATAATAACATACATCACTAAACAGAAAAATTAAAACCTGAGTTGTGTCTCAAACAGCAAAAAACTTACATCTCCAATGTATAAATTCCAAACGCCAAACCAGGACTATAGAAAGAAAAATAGAAAGTTCTCCTTAGAGACATACATTTTAACTGAGACAAGAGAAATTCAACAAGATTTTTAAAAAGATTTTATTTATTTATTTGACAAACAGAGGTCACAAGTAGGCAGAGAGGCTGGCAGAGAGAGAGAAGGAAGCAGGCTCCCCATTGAGCCCAATGTGGGGCTCAATCCCAGGACCCTGCGATCATGACCTGAGTCAAAGGAAGAGGCTTCGGCCACTGAGCCACCCAGGCACCTTCAATAAGATTCTTGGTACAGAAAACCTAATTATCTGTAAATTACTTGTATAAGTCAGTGGCTGTACAGCTATAAAAGGCATATGTTGCTCTCTGTAGTTGAAAAGAATGCATCTGAATTTTATGATGAGATGTTATTTAGAAGTCAGAGATGAGGAATAGAAGTCAGCTTCTTCCTGAGAAGTAGAGGGGGTCTATATACTACCTGCCACCCAGTGCATTCACTTCTTTCCATACATTAATAATAGCAAGTCCTTAGAGATTGGGAGAACATGGACCAATTTCTAATTATGTGCCAAGTGCTTTGAGCCCTCAACTGTAAACAATCAGCCTGTGCTTTCTGGTCTTTTAGTTTTCAGTCCCAGGTCAGTGGGCTCCATATATGTGTCTCCTCCTCGCAGAGCTGTCTGCTTAAGGACGCCCATACTGGCATCTGTCTTCCTGCCAGTCCTAGAAACAAAGCCTCAGTCCTCACCCAGCTCCAGGCAGTGGAGAGGCAGCCAGCTCTGCAAGCCTCCATCCTCCTTCAGCAGAGACACAGTACAGACCAGTGAGTAGGAAGTACAGTGGGAGTGACTGAATGCAGGAGGGACAGGGAGAGAAAGCATTGTTCCCTTCTCAGCAGACCACGGGGATTGTTGGGATAGCCAGACAGGAGGGGACCAAAGCAAAGATTCAATGCCAAGCCCTATGAAGACCTAGTGTTGTTGGTTCTGGCAGGGACGCTAGCACTCTTATTTAGATTTCTATTTTTGTCTCTTGCTAGTTCTTTTTCTCCTGGGCATCTGCCCATCAGAACAGGAAATAGGTCCCTTTTAACTGTTCCCTAAGTCCTCCAAATGATCATGAAGGTGATGATGATGGTGAGAATGAACATGATGTCAGTAAACACAATGTTGCAAACCTTTAGCTTGGGACTGCATGTGCCAGACACAGATGAAATTTCTACTTAGTTTGCAAACTTTTATCTGCATTACCACCCCAGAAAGACAGCAACATGTATTATCATCATTTCAGAGTTAAGAATAGGAGCATAATATTTTTTTCACTTCCTGATTTTATTTATTTTTGCCTTCAAATCACCTTTTAAAAATTTTTTTTATTTAAATTCCAGCTAGGAGAAGAAAGGGAAAAAAAGAGGGGTGGGAATCAGAGTGGAGACAAACCATGAGGGACTAGATTCAAGGAACAACCTGAGAGTTTTTTTTGTTTTTTTTTTTTTATTTCTTCAGCATAATAGTATTCATTGTTTTTTACCACACCTGTCTCCATGCAATCCGTTCCCTCTCTAATAACCACCACCTGGTTCCCCCAACCTCTTACCCCCCCCACCACTTCAAACCCTTCAGATTGCTTTTCAGAGTCCATAGTCTCTCATGGTTTATCTCCCCTTCCAATTTCCCCCAACTCCTTTCTCCTAACTCCCCATGTTCTCCACCCCAATGTTTATAGCAGCAATGGCCACGGTTGCCAACCGTGGAAAGAACCAAGATGCCCTTCAACGGATAAATGGATAAGGAAGATGTGGTCCATATACACTATGGAGTATTATGCCTCCATCAGAAAAGATGAATACCCAACTTTTGTAGCAACATGGATGGGACTGGAAGAGATTATGCAGAGTGAAATAAGACAAGCAGAGAGAGTCAATTATCATATGGTTTCACTTATTTGTGGAGCGTAACAACCTGATTGTTTTAGAGGGGATGGGGGTGGCATTACGGAATAGCCAGGTGGTGGGTATTAAGGAGCGCATGTATTGCATGGAGCACTGGGTGTTATACGCAAACAAATCATGGAACATTACATCAAGACTACTGAAACACTGCAAGGTGTCTTACATAATAAAAATAAATTGCAATTAGTTAACATACATTGTACTGTTAGTTTCAGTTGTACAATATGTTGATTCAACATTTCCATTTGTCACCCAGTGCTCATCAGGATAAGTCCCTCCTTAATCCCTTCACTTATTTCACCCATCCTCTCACCCACCTCCCCTCTGGTATCCATGTTTGTTTTCTATAGTTAAGAGTCTGTTTCTTGGTTTTACTCTCTCTCTCTTTCCCCCGTCTTTTGCTAGTGTTTTTTTTTCCAGTGTCATTATAGCTTCTTTTTCTTTAATTTTTAATTTTTTATAAACATATAATATATTTTTATCCCCAGGGGTACAGGTCTGTGAATCGCCAGGTTTACACACTTCACAGCACTCACTATAGCACATACCCTCCCCAATGTCCATAATCCCACCCCCTTCTCCCAACCCCCCTCCCCCCAGGAACCCTCAGTTTGTTTTGTGAGATTAAGAGTCACTTATGGTTTGTGTCCCTCCCAATCCCATCTTGTTTCATTTATTCTTCTCCTATCCCCTTAATCCCCCATGTTGCATCACCACTTCCTCATATCAGGGAGATCATATGATAGTTGTCTTTCTCCATTTGACTTATTTCGCTAAGCATGATCCGCTCTAGTTCCATCCACGTTGTCGCAAATGGCAAGATTTCATTTCTTTTGATGGCTGCATAGTATTCCATTGTGAATATATACCACATCTTCTTTATCCATTCATCTGTTAATAGACATCTAGGTTTTTCCATAGTTTGGCTATTGTGGACATTGCTGCTATAAACATTTGGGTGCACGTGCCCCTTTGGATCACTACGTTTGTATCTTTAGGGTAAATACCCAGTAGTGCAATTGCTGGGTCATAGGGCAGTTCTATTTTCAACATTTTGAGGAACCTCCATGCTGTTTTCCAGAGTGTTTGCATTCCCACCAACAGTGTAGGAGTGTTCCCCTTTCTCCGCATCCTCGCTAGCATCTGTCATTTCTTGACTTGTTAATTTTAGCCATTCTGACTGGTGTGAGGTGATATCTCATTGTGGTTTTGATTTGTATTTCCCTGATGCCGAGTGATATGGAGCACTTTTTCATGTGTCTGTTGGCCATCTGGATGTCTTCTTTGCAGAAATGTCTGTTCATGTCTTCTGCCCATTTCTTGATTGGATTATTTGTTCTTTGGGGGTTGAGTTTGCTAAGTTCTTTATAGATTTTGGACACTAGTGTTTTGTTTCTTAAATTCCACATATGAATGAAATCATATGGTAGTAGCTAGTCTCTTTCTGATTGACTTCTTTTGCTTAGTATAATACTCTCTAGCTCCATTGCAAATCTCATTCCTTTGAAGGCTAGCTAGTATTCTATTGTATACATACAGAATATCTTCCTTATGCATTCATCAGTCGATGGACACTTGGGCTGTTTCCCAACAACACTGTTGTTGAAAATGCTTCAGTGAACATCAGGGTGCATGTATTCCTTTGAATCAGTATTTTTTTTAAAAAAATATTTTATTTATTTATTTGACAGAGAGAGAGAGAGAGAGAGTAAGAGAGGAAACTCAAGCCAGGGGAGTGGGAGAGAGAGAAGCAGGCTTCCTGCTAAAGGGGAAGCCTAAGGACTTGATCTCAGGGTTCAGAGATCATGATTGTGCAGAAGGCAGACGCATAACAATTGAGCCTCAGGTGCCCCAGGGATCAGTATTCTTTTGTCTTTTAAATACCCAGTAGTGCAGTTACTGGATCATAGGGTGGTTCTATTTTTAACTTTCTGAGGAACCTCCATACTCTTTTCCAGAGTGGCTGTACCAGTTTGCATTCCCGCCAACAGGACATGAATGTTCCTTTTTCTCCACATCCTCACCAACTCTTGTTTCTTGTATTGTTGATTTTAGCCACTCTGACAGGTATGAAGTAATATCTTATTATAGTTTTGATTTGCATTTCCCTGACGATGAGCAATGTTGGCCATCTATATGTCTTCTTTGGAAAATTATCTATTCATGTCTTCTGTTCATGTTTTAATTGGATTATTTGATTTTGGGGTATTTCATAAGTTTTTTGCATATTTTGATACTAACCCTTATCAGATATGGCATTTGTAAATATTGTCTCCCATTCCATAGTTGCCTTTTAGTGTTGCTGAATTCTTTCTTTGCTACACAGAAGCTTCATAAGTTTTATCAGATCCTGGCGTAGACAGGGGATGAATTCATGTTTGAATGCAGACAGCGAGACTGTTCACAGGCTACCCAGACAGTATTCTCCCCTGCCTATCCAATTCTCACCTCTCTTTCCTGTCACTCCAGGCAAACACCGCTGCTCCAAGTGCTTTTCCAGTTTGGCTGTTCATGCTAGAAGATACCAGAGAGCCATTAGTGTCACCTGCTACATCAACTGTAGAAAAGATGGCTGAGATGAAGGTAGAGATCATAAAGAGTCAGCTAATGACAATTTAGGGTAGCTCTTTTTCTTGCCTCAGCTCTCAGCTTGTGCTTCATATTACACTTTCTTCCCCGTCCTATAATTTAGGCCCTCTTGATCTCTAGGGAGATATGGGGTCAGGATATTAGATTCCATTCTTAGTCAAGAAATAAAAAACTGTGCCATGATTATATTAACAATTTTGGAAAAGACCTCTGGACTTCTGCTTAAACTCTTTAAAGTGCAGGGAAACAGAACAAAGTCAGTTCATACACCTCAGAGACCCACCACTTAATTCTGAATCTTATCTCCTCTACCTTCATCTATATGACACTGGGTGAGTTCTTAATGTCTTTGAGCCAGTTTATTCAACTGTAATGAGCAAGAATTAAGATGAGCACTGAACATGTGATTAAATATGGTATATGCATATAATAAGGATAAGTTAAGTTTTAGGTAATGTGGTTGTTATTGTCATTATCAAGGCTAAGCACCATCTATCCAACTAAAATATCCTGTGATTAGAAGTTTCAGTTTTCTCTAGATCCTGAAAGAACTTTTTTTTTTTGGTCCTTATGTAGGTAGATACTGAGTGTTTGGAGGGAAGCAACTGAATCACAGTCATTTCTGATTTCCCAGAGCTTATACTTTTCTTGGCACAGTGTAGGCTCCAAGAGCACCAGTGATCTCTGTTAAATATTGAATGGACCCTTCTTAGGTTCTCAGAAATGGGACAGAGATAGCATGGGTTCCATGCATTGGGTGCTTTGCTTGCTTCCAATGATGTTCCATAGATCTAGATGAAAAATAAAACAGTGCTTCTCTGTATCTATGCCACACATTTTCTAAGAGACCTATCATTTTCCACTTAACAGACTCTTCAGTTGAAAATTACTGGTGATTTCCATAAAGATGAAAAGAGGAAAAAAAGAGAAATGGAGGCAAACTTACTGCACCGGAGACACATTTAACCATTTCCACCCTCTCTTTTACTTTCTTCTTTCTTTTCTTTTTTTTTTTTTTTTTTAGAGAGGGAGAGGCAGTGGGGACCATTCTTGATCTCTCATACCTGAGATCACAACCTGAGCCAAAATCAAGAGTTGGACATTTAACCAATGGAGTCACCCAGGTGACCCAATTTCTATGCATACTTGAGTGAATCCTGGGACATGGTAGGCTTCTACCTGATAAATAATAAAGTAAAAGCAGAGAGAGTCAATTATCATATGGTTTCACTTATTTGTGGAGCATAACAAAAAGCATGGAGGACATGGGGAGTTAGAGAGGAGAAGGGAGTTGGGGTAAATTGGAAGGGGAGGTGAATCTTGAGAGACTATGGACTCTGAAAAACAATCTGAGGGGTTTGAAGTGGCGGGGGAGTGGGAGGTCGGGGTATCAGGTGTTGGGTATTATAGAGGGCACTGATTGTATGGAGCACTGGGTGTGGTGAAAAAATAATGAATACTGTTATGCTGAAAATAAATAAATTAATTAAAAAAAACTTTCTTAGGATTGAGTTTCACCAATAAACCCACCATTCCAGTAACAATGCCATTCTGATATACAAACCATGAATGAGTATTTATTGGGTTCAAACTTCTTTTAGATGCCACCCATATCTTGATATAGATGATGTTCTCCCTATTTCTAGATGGAGGATAATAGCATGGAGAAGTTGGGGTGTTGGCATATACTCCATGTTTAGTCTGATTCCCATCCCAGGGCTCTGTGCACTCCACCAGTGTAGAATAGTTGTTTTCTTTTCAAGTGTGCTTTAGTTCCAGATGAGCAAACAGAAACAGGACCAAGAATTCCTTCTCTTGGGATTCTGTGAGTTCACCTGTGATTAGGGAAATGGGATAACTGGTTCACCAGGGCCTTTACTACATGAATATTACAGATCATAAGATTTTCTATGAATAGTAATGCATTTTGCAGCCTATTTTGGAAATATGTATAAAAATATTATTCCTTATCCAAGATAGGTACTTTCCCATGTATTTATCATGTAAAGACCATTTGAACACAGACTTTGGGGACCATTCTGATTCTATACCTTGATAATAAAAGCATGATGTTGATTTTGTCTATACCTTCTATTAGAAAAACAACAGGATAATTAATAGTAAAATTGTACATATATTGATTTTTCACAATATTATCATCTTTTAAGTCTATATATTATAGAAATTCTCATATGTAATAAAGAGGTGGGCACAGGAATTTTATTAGGAATATTTTAATAAGGGACATCCAGATGGCTCAGTCAGTTATGTGTCCAACTCTTGATTTTGGCTCAGGTCATGATCTCAGAGTCCTTAGATGGAGCCCCTCATCAGGCTCTGTGCTCAGTGTGAAGCCAGCTTAAGGATCTCTATCTCCCTCTACCTCCTTCTGCTTGTACTCTATTTCTCTGTTTGTCTCAGAATAAATAAATAATTTTTTTTAAAAAAGGAATATTGTAATAAGAAATTAAGAAATAATAAAGTTCATCTGTCAGGTAATACTATGCCACTTTGGAAGTGCTTGAAATAGATGTACATACTCCACAGACACTTAAAACACATTGTTGTGGTGAGAACTCAGGAAACAATATGTATATTATTATAGTATTAAGTAAGTTTTTAAGAAAACTGTTTATGGATGCATAAATCAGTACTAATATTATGGAAACATTGAAAGGAAAATATATCTACCACATTCACCACAGTGTTTGTCTTAGGGCAGCTGAAATGCAGGGGAATGGGATCATGCAGGGAAAGCAAGAAAACTGTTTTTACTGGCAACAAATATGAGTTCTGAAGCCAAGTATAATTAGGCATTTCTATATTTGTATATTTGCATGCTTCTCTAACATTATTTGGCTCAATGTCTTCATAGTGGGTAAATATAGAAACAGGTAAATAGCTCAGACAGCAGTAAGGAAAGAGTTCTAAGAAGAGTTTACAATTGAGAAATGTTGCTGAAGGTACTGGGATGTACGCTGGGAAGCGCAAATTGCTTGAATCAAAATAGGTGCATTTAGCTGGGTGTCTCTATACTTGTTTTGTTTATTCAACACTCTCTTCTCTTTTGAGAGGTGTCCCACCTGCCTGGAACCACAGAATCTAACAGCTGTCTCAGAGTTCCTTCTCCTGGGCCTCTCAGATGATCCAGAACTGGAGCCCATTCTCTTTGGGCTCTTCTTGTCCATGTACCTGGTCACCTTGCTTGGGAACCTGCTCATCATCCTGGCTGTCAGCTCTGACTCCCACCTCCACATGCCCATGTACTTCTTCCTCTCCAACCTGTCCTTGGCTGATATTGGTTTCAGCACCACGACAATCCCCAAGATGCTGGTGAACATTCAAACGCACAGCAAGTCTATCACCTATGCAGGCTGCCTAACTCAGGTGTCCTTTTTTTTCCTGTTTGGGTGTTTGGACAACCTGCTCCTGGCTGTGATGGCCTATGACCGGTTTGTGGCCATTTGTCACCCACTGAACTATTCAGTTATCATGAACCCATGCTTCTGTAGCTTGTTGGTCCTGATGTCAGTTTTTGGCAGCCTTTTGGAATCTCAGATTCATTTTTTGATGGTGTCCCAACTCACCTTCTGCACAAATGTGGAAATTCATCATTTCTTTTGTGATGCACCACAACTCTTCCACCTTGCCTGCTCTGATATCTCCATCCACACCATACTAATGTATTTTATTGGTGCTATCTTTGGTGGTGTTCCCCTCTCAGGGATCTTTTGTTCTTATACACGAATTGTTTCCTCCATTCTGAGAATCCCATCCACAGGTGGGAAGTACAAAGCCTTTTCTACCTGTAGCTCCCACCTGTTGATTGTTTGCTTGTTTTATGGAACAGGCCTTGGAGTGTACCTCAGTTCATCTATCTCCCCCTCCCTCCAGAAGGGTGCAGTGGCCTCGGTGATGTACACTGTTGTCACCCCTATGCTGAACCCCTTCATCTACAGCCTGAGGAATAAGGACATCAAGAGGGCACTGTGGGGGATGATCAGCAGAATATTATAATATCAGCATTTGTCTTAGTCTTTCTGGGTTCATAGAACTGGAAAATGCAGAGGTGGGAGCCCAAGTGGGGCTTCATCCCAGGACCTGGAGATCATGACCTGAGCCAAAGGCAGAGTAAACAGTAAACAGCTGAGCCACCCCAGTGCTGCATGTTATTTTCCTTTTTTTTTCTTAGCAAAAATTAACTCCCTTATTATTATTATTATCTTTTATGAGCACTACAGCAATTTATTTAGCCATAAAGGAGCTTATATACATTCTTTTTTAATTTTTTATTAATTTTCAACATAACAGTATTCATTATTTTTTCACCACACCCAGTGCTCCATGCAATCCGTGCCCTCTATCATACCCACCATCTGGTACCCCAACCTCCCACCCTGTACCCCATCAAAACCCTCAGATTGTTTTTCAGAGTCCATAGTCTCTCATGATTCACCTCCCCTTCCAATTTACCCCAACTCCCTTCTCCTCTCTAACTCCCCATGTACATTCTTTTTTTTAAATTATTTATTTATTTATTTTTATTTTCAGCATAACAGTATTCCTTGTTTTTCCACCACACCCAGTGACCCAGTGCTCCATGCAATCCATGCCCTCTCTAATACCCACCACCTGGTTCCCCCAGCCTCCCCCCCCGCCACTTCAAAATCCTCAGATTGATTTTCAGAGTCCTTCCTTCTCTTCTCTAACTCCCCTTGTCCTCCATGCTATTTGTTATGCTCCACAAACAAGTGAAACCATATGAAAATTGACTCTGTCTGCTTGACTTATTTCACTCAGCATAATCTCTTCCAGTCCCGTCCATGTTGCTACAAAAGTTGGGTATTCATCCTTTCTGATGGAGGCACAATGCTCCATAGTGTATATGGACCACATCTTCCTTATCCATTTGTCCATTGAAGGGCATCTTGGTTCTTTCCACCATTTGGCGACTGTGGCCATTGCTGCTATAAACATTGGGGTACAGATGGCCCTTCTTTTTATGACATCTGTATCTTTGGGGTAAATTCCCAGGAGTGCAATGCAGGGTCATAGGGAAGTTCTACTTTTAATTTCTTGAGGAATCTCCATACTGTCCTCCAGAGAGGCTGCACCAAATTGCATTCCCACCAACAGTGTAAGAGGGTTCCCCTTTCTCCACATCCTCTCCAACACATGTTGTTTCCTGTCTTGCTAATTTTGGCCATTCTAACTGGTGTAAGGTGATATCTCAATGTGGTTTTAATTTGATCTCCCTGGTGGCTAGTGATGATGAACATTTTTTCATGTGTCTGATAGCCATTTGTATGTCTTGATTGGAGAAGTGTCTGTTCATATCTTCTGCCCATTTTTTGATATGTTTGCCTATTTCATGTGTGTTGAGTTTGAGGAGTTCATTATAGTTCCTGGATATCAACTCTATGGTCAATTAATCTTTGACAAAACAGGTAAAAATATACAGTGGAAACAAGACAGTCTCTTCAATAAATGGTGCTGAGAAAACTGGACAGCTGTTTGTAGAAGAATGAAGCTCGACCAATCTCTTACACCATACACAAAGATAAACTCAAAATGGATAAAAGGCCTTTGGAGACTTATCTTGAAATAAGTTGCTGTGGCTGATATTGAAGAGATTACTGCCTATGTTCTTCTCTAGGATTCTGATGGATTCCTGTCTCATGTTGAGGTCTTTCATCCATTTTGAGTTTATCTTTGTGTACTGTGTAAGAGAATGGTCGAGTATCATTCTTCTACATATAGCTGTCCAGTTTTCCCAGCACCATTTATTGAAGAGACTGTCTTTTTTCCACTGGATATTTTTTCTTGTTTTGTCAAGGATTATTTGCCCTTAGAGTTGAGGGTGCATATCTGGGCTCTCCACTATGTTCCACTGGTCTATGTGTTTGTTTTTAAGCCAGTGCCATGCTGTCTTGGTGATCACAGCTTTGTAATAAGGCTTGAAATCAGATAACGCAATGCCCCCAGTTTTATTTATTTTTATTTCTTTTCAGCGTAACTTTGATTCCACACCCCCACTCACCACCATTTGTTAGGAGGATCTAAATCCTACCTTAACGTCCAAAACATTTAATACATTTTTGTGCCTTAATGATCTTGATCATATTTCTTTTAAAGTAGGCTTCCCACCCACCATGGAGTCCAACATGGGGCTTGAACCCACAACCCTGAGATCAAGACCCAAGCTGAGATAAAGAATCAGATGCTCAACTAACTAGGCCTTTCAGAGTCCCATCTTGATCAGATTTCTGGGTGAATAGGATAACTATTGAATTTCCCTCTGAAGCTGAAATGAGACACTATTAATATTGAGTTTGAATAAACAGTTATCAAGTTTCCTGGAACTTCCCTAGGAAAACTGGGGTGTACAATTCCCAAGGAATAGATGGGAGAGTTACTACCAGAACAGAGGTGATCCTAATTTTCCTGATGATTGTCCTTCCTATTCCATCTAATTTCTCCCCAGTTATATCACTAGACACAAAAGCACAAATACTGTATATTTCCACGTATGTAAGAGGCCTATAGTAGTCAAAATCACAGAGACAGAGAGTAGAATGGTGGGAGCCAGAAGCTGGGGGATGGAGAAGGGACATTAGGGTTTAATGGGACAGTTTCAGTTTAATGGGACAGAAAAGTTCTAGAGATGGATGGTAGTGATGGTTGTGAATGTACTTACTACTACTGATCTATACACTGAAAATGGTTAAGGTGGCAAATTTTATGTAATATTTCCACAATTAAAAACAACAACAGGGGCACTTGGGTGACTCATTGTGTTAAAGCATCTGCCTTCAGCTGGGGTCATCATCCCAGGGTCCTGGGTTCTAGCCCCACATCAGGATCTCTGCTCAGATGGAAGCCTGCTTCCCTTCCTCTCTCTGTCTGCCTCTCTGTCTTCTTGTAATATTTGTCTGTCAAATAAATAAATAAAATCTTAAAAAGAACAACAGCAGAGATTATGCTGAGTGAAATAAATCAAGCAGAGAGAGTCAATTATTATATGGTTTCACTTATTTGTGTAGCATAACAAATAGCATGGAGGACATGGGGATATAGAGAGAAGGGAGTTGGGGGAAATTGGAAGGGGAGGTGAACCATGAGAGACTATGGACTCTGAAAAACAATCTGAGGGGTTTGAAGTGGCAGGGGGGTGGGAGGTTGGGGGAACCAGGTGGTGGGTATTAAAGAGGGCACAGATTGCATGGAACACTGGGTGTGGTGCAAAAATAATGAATACTGTTATGCTGAAAATAAATAAAAAATAAATTAAAAAAAACAATGAATACTGTTATGCTGAAAAGAAATAAAAAATAAATTTAAAAAAACAATGAATACTGTTATGCTGAAAAGAAATATAAAATTAAACAACAACAACAACAACAAAAACAACAAAGATCTCCTGTCAGAAATAAGGGACATCTTGCTTCAAATGTTGGGTGTTTCTCAGCCCTCTGCAATCAACCACTGTAGGGATCTGCCTTGGCAAGATCATGCCTCCTTCCTGGGGCAAACCACATCTGATAACTGTTTGATTTGGGGGCGGGGGTAAACATTTATACCCTTTGCCCTAATTCCAGCTAACTCTAAGACATCATCTTAACTCCAGGGCTCCCTGCTGAGTTTGGAGGTCTTTGATAGATTTCAGTTTGACTTGACTTTTTCCAGTGTTCTTCCTTGTTGTAAAGAATTTGCCAGACAACAAGATTGCCCTCCCCTCTCACAGCAGTCACCAGTTCAGGAGTCTCTAGGTCCACTCTCACATCAGACCAGTTGAATACAAATTTGGAAACTTTTTCACATTCGATGATTTGCTAGAATGATTCAAACTGAGAGGATTGCCTCAGATTTGATGACGAACTAGAATAGCTCATAGAACTCAAGAAGCAGTATACTATGATTGCAGTTTTATTACAGCAAAAAGATACAAATTAGATTCAGCCAAAGGGAGATATACACAATACAAGGTCTAGAACATCCCATATGTGAAGGCTTTTGTTGTCTTCTTTCCTTGGAGTTCAGACCCATTACCTTTTCCTGGGTCGATATCAGTGACAATACTCAAAGACTGTTACCAATCAGGTAGTTCATCTGAGTTCCAGTGTTCAAAATTTTTATTCAGGCTTTGCTATGTAGATATAATTATTTGAATTATGGTGTATATGGCTGAGCTCAATTTCCAGCCTCCTACCTAAGGCTGGGCTGATATCTCTTTCCCCAAAGCTCCAGCCTTTTCATCACATGGCTGGTCTCTTTGGCATGGCCAACACTCATCCTGAGCCATTTCATTAGCCTAAGCTATGAGTTGTGGTCTATGAGGCCCTCCATAAATAGTCAATCACTCCAGATCACTGGGAAATTTCAGGTGTTTAAAAGTTACCCCTGGGAGCTGGGACACTCTCTCTTTAGAGGAAGCCAAATTCCTAACTACACATCTGCCCTTGACCAGTTGTTGATTCCAGGAGCACTGCCTGGTAAACATCCTGTGTGCTAATTGTTTTCTAATTGTCTGCTTCACAAGGAACTCAGTGTGGAACACGTTGTTACTAATAACATTTATTTGAGAAAATTTAAAACCAGTTCCATGGTAGTTGAAATGGCCCATAATATTCTTTGAATTACAAACCCAACACTAAACTCAGGAATGGGTAATATAAATGAAAGAAGAGGAATGGGAGCATTCATTCATTCAGTGTCTCCCTGGGGGCAGTAGGGAAGCAGGCACCCACTGAAAAGCTGAAGGAGTCTAGAAACCCAAACTCAGAGTTGTTTGGAAATGCTCTCAATAAGCATATGGAGAAAAGTTCAACCTTGCTAATAACCAAATAAATAATTTATCCTTTAGTGTATATAGTCTGTTTGGACTTATAATGTGATCAGAGAAACTGAGATCCTGGATTTATGCTTTATGAGGGCAAAGATTTTTTTTCCCACTTCACTCCTGTGTTCTAGACACCTACTGCAGCCTTTACTGTAAAGGAACTAGCAAAAGTTATTGATAAAATGCACTATTTCATAATTCTCATGCAACTATTCTGATTAGGTACTTAAATTGGTACTGGATTGGAAATCCAAGCTGAGGTGTAGTAATAGGAAAGTAAAAGGAGGGGATGTGGAGAGTAGGAGTGAGGATAACAGAGCAGTCAACATAAGAGGTTAAGATACATTCAGAAAAGGGACTCACAAAGCAATTCTGAGCAAAGTCACTTATGAAGGATGGGTGTGAAACTTAATGTCACCAAGAGGCAGAATTTTTTTAGACCACTGCTGCTGTTCCTGTCAGTTAAAAAACCCAGGATAAGCATTCATATCACTGAACATAGATTGTTCTCTGCAAAACTGTTTGTAGAGCCCTCCTGATGTCCCTGTTCAATAGAGTGTAGACGATGGGGTTCAGCATTGGGGTAACCACAGTGTACATCACCGAGGCAATCATACCCCTCCAGGAAGATGCATCAGAACTGAGATACACACCAAGGCCTGTCCCATAGAATAAAGAAACCACAGACAGGTGAGATGCACCGATAGAAAATGCATTGTACTTCCCATTAGTTGATGGGATTCTCAGGATGGAGGAGGTGATTAGGGTATAGGAGAAAAGGATCCCAGAGAAGGGAATGACACCAAGAAGGCTAGTTACTATATATAGCAGGACATGATTGACCAATGTGTCTGGGCAGGCAAGTCTGAGAGCCTTAGCAAGTTCACAGTAAAAGAGTGGAATTACCCAGTTGATGCAGAAGGAAAGCTGTAGTATCAACAGACTCTGGGTCAGGGAGTATGACAAGCTGATGAACCAGGACATGAGAACCAGGAGGCCACAGAGCTGTGGGTTCATGATGACTGGGTAGTGCAAGGGATGGCAGATGGCCACAAGCCGGTCATAGCCCATCCCAGTGAGGAGAAAAGTGTCCATACCTCCAAAAACCATAAAGAAATACATCTGGGTGATGCAGCCTGCATAGCTGATGGATTTGCTCTGTGTTTGGATGTTCATCAGCATCTTAGGGACCATGGTGGAGAAGAAACTTATGTCAGCAAAGGACAAGTTGGAGAAGAAGAAGTACATGGGGGTGTGGAGGTGGGAGTCACAGCTGATGGCCAAGAAGATGAGCAGGTTCCCAAGTACGGTGACCAGGTCCATGGACAAGTACAGACCAAAGAGAAGGGGTTGAGGCACTGAGTCTTGGGAAAATCCCAGGAGTAAGAATTCTGAAGCACTTGTTTGATTTCTTGCTACCATGTTGCCAACTCATCAGCTAGATGATATAAGCAGGGAATGACTATGAAATAGGCACTAGATAGACTATAGAATCTCTCTATTATTTTTGTTTCTTGGAGTGAAGTGCTGTGCATAATAGCCGTAACATTACAAAGTTTAGGAAGCCTACATTCTGTTATTCATTCCATGCAACAGTTAATAATGTTGATCAACCCCTGTCCATTGGTCTCTGGGACACTCATTTATCCTATTTATCTAGAATCATCAAATCTAAAAGTTAAGAACACTGTTAGATTTTAGCAATAAAGTGGTCCAAAATCACTCTAAAACAAATGTGGAACATGAGGTCCAGTGAACCTCAGTAACTTAATCTATCCAACTTGTCTTGAACCCTATAAAGGGTCAGATAAATATGTCTCAGAGGTCAGAAAATTTGACAGTCTCTCAAATATTTGGATAGACTATTTCAGGATGAACAGCATGTAGGTTTACTCTTCAAGGAAAATGAAGAAAAAGAGAATGTTCTTACCAAGTAATAAACCACATGAACAAATTATTACTGCTTAGTGTACCAGGAGCCATCAACATACTGCAGGACCAGGGCCAGATGCTTCCTGGACATTATTATTGCTTGACAAAATATCTTTCATCTATGAAATTAAATATTGGTGAAAATGTCTAATGAAAACATAGGTGTCATGGTTTCAACCATTTCAGTACCATAAGTACCAAAAGATCAGTACCATCATAACCTGAGTACCATAAGATAAAACACTACTAAGGTCACTGAAAGACCCGCGGATCCCCTTACCCAAGAATCCAACACTGCCACTGGATGCAATCAGCAAGAGGTTCTTTATTGTTACGCAGGCGCCTGCGGGTGGTCAGCGCGCGCCTGCGGGTGGTCAGCAGCTCCTGCTAGCTGAGCACACCTGGCTGGGGTGGTGCAGGATTTTTATAGACAGGTACAAACAAGTTTTGGGTGGGGTGCAACTGATTGGTGGACAGTTTGAACTTTTGAAAAAGGCATACTTGGTGTTAGTGGATTGGCCCTGGAAGACCCCCTCGCACGAAGAGAAAGGCGGGAAGGGGAAACAAAGAGGGGAAGCTTGACCTTATTACTCAGCAGAAAGGCATCCTGTCTATGTGACCTATGTGACCATGCAGCCCCCTTGCCTACATGACCATGCCCCTGCTATTAGGAGAGGGTATCTTGTTCAAACAGGAGTTAAGTGTCATGCCCTAAAAGCCAAGCGGTTACAGAAAGGCAAAAGAGCAGTTAATTAGTTAACGATGGGGGGGGGGGTCTTTCAGTCACAAACAGAATTTTGAGTCATATCCTCAGTGGTGCTCTTCACTCGGTGGGTAGCTTCGTCAATGAAGTGTCTGCCTTTAGCTCAGTTCATGATCCCAGGAGTCTGGGATCAAGTCCAGCATCAGGCTCCTTGCTCAGCGGAGAACCTACTTCTCCATCTCCCTCTGCCTACAATTCCTCTGCTTGTGCTCTTGCTCTCTCTGTCAAATAAATAAACAAATAAAGTCTTAAAAAATTTTCCATAAGAAAAAGTTTTTTTTGTAACTGTGTAGTGGCAGATGTTAACTGGAATTATTTTGGTAATTCATCAAATATTACATGTGCTATATTATATATATATGTATATATATATATACATATATATATACACACACAAATATATATAATTTCTTAAAATTTATTTTTTTATTTATTTTCAGCATAGCAGTATTCATTATTTTTGCACCACACCCAGTGCTCCATGCAATCCGTGCCCTCTATAATACCCACCACCTGGTACCCCGACCTCCCACCCTCTGCCCCTTTAAAACCCTCAGATTGATTTTCAGAGTCCATAGTCTCTCATGGTTCACATCCCCTTCCAATTTCCCCCAACTCCCTTCTCCTCTCTAACTCCCCATGTCCTCCATGCTATTTTTTATGCTTCATTTAATTATTTGACAGAGAGATTGAGAGAGAGAGAGAGAGAGGGAGACTGAGCACAGGCAGGGGGAGCTCCAGAGGGAGAGGAAGAAGCAGACCCCCACCAAGCAGGGAGCCTGATGTGGGGCTCAATCCCAGGACCCTTGGGATCATGATCTGAGCTGAAGGCAGACATTTAACCAACTGAGCCACTCAGGCACCCCTATATGTGCAATATATTGAATCATTATGTTGCACACCAGAAACTAATATTATGATGCATGCCGATTTTATCTCAAAAAGAGAAAACTCACAAAAACCCCAAAGCAGATAGTGTTTCTGGAATGATAAAAATGATCACATCAGAGGCAAATTGATTAAGTAAGAATGAACAACTTTGTTCTGACCCTTGGTGGGATGAGCAGTTTGCAAGCATCTCTGCTGAGTTCTGGTGAGAGGATCATGACTCATCTTTAAATTATGACAGTTTGTAAAAGATTCCCTTGACCTCTAGTAAGTGTGGCTTACTTTCTTTCCTTCTGATCTGTTCTGTTGGGCAGTATATCAGAGAATGCACAGGAAATGCCCACAATTCTGGTTATTTCCTAGAGTATGTTGTGTGCATTAACATCATCAACTGGGTTAGAATCGAGGAAAACAATTTCATTTCCTATAGGCGCTGGATGGTGATTCAAATGGGTGATGGAAATGAGGAATAGCGTGCATCTTAAGAAGAGTTTCCCACACATCAGAAACATTTTATCTTAGAGCCAGAGGTTAGAAATTAAAAGTGGAGGATACAACCACTTGTCATTTATACTTTCCCCTTTCTTTTTTTTTTTTTTCATGTACCAAATACATATTTGTTTTCTGTTTCTTTTGTTTCTAGTGTCCAGAGCAAGAAGGGCAACTTTGGGATAGGCTAAGTGTTAGCTGTTGGGGATAAAAGGATTAATGATGTGGTTTTGTCCTGAGGAACCCCACCTCAGAGACATTAATGGATGCAGAAAACTAACATTGTGATACAGTGAGTTAAATGCTAAGATAAAGGCAGTCTGCAAAGTGAAGTACAGAAAGGATCCCCAAATTTAGCCTGAAGTGATGGAGTCAGTGGGGCATTCCTGGAGGGAGAGATCCCTGGGCAGGGCATGGAGTTGTCTAGGTTGATGATTGAGTCTGGGCTTATCTGGCAAAGAAGGCAGCAAGGGAAAAGGTCCATACAGAAAAAGCAGCATGGGACAGAGTGCTCTTAGCAATCTGCTGAAGCACAAGGTGGGACATGGGAACAGTGAAGAATGAGGTTGGAGATGCACAGGGACCACATCTCTGGGAACCTTGAAAAAAACAATGGATAAAGGATAGAGGCCATGTAGGACCTGTGACATGTAACATGATCCATATCACAATTTTCCCTGGTGCCTGGAGTTAAATATAGACTTAAGGCAGGCAAAACTAGGGCCAAAGGAAACAGGGTTATGAGTCATCCCATCATTAATATTGAAGGGACAAAGCCACTTGTTTTAGGAAGAGGAAGAATGGCCAGAAGAGGTGAATAAATTAGTCCAATGTCTTGTTAATGATTCCATGTCCTTACTTAGGAATGAGACCTGATTCCCTAGTGCAATCACATGAACTATGAGATAGGGACTTGCAGGTTTCAGTGTCTCGCAGAATGTTCCGAGAGCAAAAGCATAGAATGTCAAGGGGGGGACTGGATGTTGGATCATCCTGTGTGATTCTCTTTCCCCCTTATCCACCTGCATCTTTATATACTATAACCTTGGATACCAGAGAACATGGACTCTTCACTATTGAAAATCTCTATAAGAAACACAGATGAGGGGGAAGAAAGAAGTAGGACAGGTCCTTTTGAAGAAACGGGAGGTGTTCCCCAACAAATGAAGGTGGCAAAGAAGGATTCAGAAAGGATATGTCTAGGTTGAGTGAAGGTGGAAGCTCTGGAGTTTTGGAACCAGGTAGGAGAAAACAAATCGATACCTCATGGTAAAAGTCTGTTAGTACCTGGGGGCATCCATTGGTACACCTCCCACTGGTAACAGTGTCACTACACACTGTGGTAATGGAAAGTTCTATGGTATCCAAGAGTAGGTGCTCTGTCTCTTCCTCCTCATCCCTATAATTTCCATCAACCACCCATTGAGATAACATGGAACCAGAGTATAAACTCACTCACAACAGCAACTTTGAACAAGGAGTGTACCCATTCACCCTCCCATGCAACTGGCCATGAGAGCTCACTAGTGACTTCAGTTTAATAGGATTTTCATCCTGTTCAAGAATTCTAAAACATCTCAACACACACCTCCTTCTCCAATCCTCTATGCTCCTGTCACTTGGTCATTTGGGCTCTCTAAAAATTTCCTTTGTCTTTTATGTACACATACATAAGCACAATTTCTTACACACTCAATTTAATTGGGTAAAGACTGAAGTTTTCTTCACATCAGTGAATGAGAAATAAAACTCTGAGTTTGTCTTCAAGCCAAGCCTTGAGATGATCCACATTTTGAATGTAGAGATCTCTGAGAACCAATGCTTGAAGTATTTAAGCAAGGGATCAAGTCACAAGATAAATATGTAAAAATGAACAGTTGTCTGATATAATAACACACATAACTAAACAGAAAAATTGAAACCTGAGCTGTCTTTCAAAACAGCAAAAAACCCACATCTCCAATGCATAAATTCCAAACCCCAAACCAGGACTATAGAGAGAAAAACAGAACGTTCTCCTTAGAGACACATATTTTAATGAGAAAATAGAAATTCAATAAGATTCCTGGTATAGAAGACCTAATTATCTCTAAATTATTTGATTAAGTCAGTGACTGTACAGATATAAAAGTCATGTGTTGCTCTTTGTAGTTGAAAAAAAAAGGGTCTGAATTTTATGATGAGATAAGTAACTTGTAAGTCAGAAATGAGGAATAGAAGATAGCTTCTTCTGGAGAAGAGGAGGGGGTCTAGATACCACCCCCCCAACCCAGTGCATTCACTTCTCTCCATCAATTAATAATAGCCAAGTCCTTAGAGATTGGGAGAACATGGACCAATCTGGCTAATTATGTGCCAAGTGCTTTGAGCCCTCAACTGTAAACAATCAG
>NC_081558.1:6717306-6759639 GCF_022355385.1 Mustela nigripes | reverse complement strand
TGCTTTCTGGTCTTTTAGTTTTCAGTCCCAGGTCAGTGGGCTCCATACATGTGTCTCCTCCTCCCAGAGATGTCTGCTTGAGGACACCCATACCGGCATCCGTCTTCCTGCCACTCCTGGAAACAAAGCCTCCATCCTCACCCAGCTCCAGGCAGTGGAGAGGCAGCCAGCTCTGCAAGCCTCCATCCTCCTTCAGCAGAGACACAGTACAGACCAGTGAGTAGGAAGTACAGTGGAGTGACTGAATGCAGGAGGGAAAGGGAGAGCATTGTTCCCTCCTCATCAGATCACTGGGACAGTTGGGATAGCCAGACAGGAGGGGACCAAATTGCAGAGATTCAACGCAAAGCCCTATGAAAACCTAGTGTTGTTGGTTCTGGCAGGGACCCTAGCACTCTTATTTAGATTTCTATTTTTGTCCCATGCTAGTTCTATTTCTCCTGGGAATTTTCGCATCAGAACATGAAATAGGTCCTTTTTAACTGTTCCGTGAGTCCTCCACATGATCATGAAGGTGATGATGATGGTGAGGATGGAAATGTCAGTAAACACAATGTTAAAAATCTTTAGCTTGGAACTCTAAGTGCAAGACTCTGAGATGAAATTTCTACGTAGTTTGCAAACTTTTATCTGCATTACCACCCCCAGAAAGACAGCATTAGCATTATCATCATTTCAGAGTTAAGAATAGGAGGATAGGGAAGCCTGGGTGGCTCAGTGGGTTAAAGCCTCTGCCTTCGGCTCAGGTCATGATCCCAGGGTCCTGGGATTGAGCCCCACATTGGGCTCTCTGCTCAGCGAGGAGCCTGCTTCCCCCTCTCTCTCTCTGCCTGCCTCTCTGCCTACTTGTGATCTCTGTCTGTCAAATAAATGAATAAAATCTTAAAAAAAAAAAAGAATAGGAGCATAAAATTTTTTTTTTACTTCCTGATTTTATTTATTTATTTTTGCCTTCAACTCACCTTTTAATAATTTTTTATTTAAATTCCAGTTAGGAGAAGAAAGGGAAAAAAGGGTGGTGGGAATCAGAAGGGAGATGAACTATGAGGGACTGGACTCCAGGAACAACCTGAGAGTTTTAGAGGGGGGAGGGATGGAGGTATGGAATAGCCAGGTGGTGGGTATTAAGGAGGGCATGTATTGCATGGAGCACTGGGTGTTATACGCAAATGAATCATGGAACATTACATCAAGACTACTGATACACTGCAAGGTGACTTACATAATAAAAAAATAAATTGTAATTGGTTAACATACATTGTACTGTCAGTTTCAGTTGTACAATATGTTCATTCAACATTTCCATTCATCACCCAGTGCTCATCAGGAGAAGTCCCTCCTTAATCCCTTCACCTATTTCACTCATCCTCCCACCCACCTCCCCTCTGGTAACCATCACTTTGTTTTCTGTAGTTAAGAGTCTGTTTCTTGGTTTCCCTCTCTCTCTCTCCCCCTCCCACCCTTTGCTAGTTTGTTTTGTTTCTTAAATTCCACATATGAGTGAAATCATATGGTAGTAGCTAGTCTCTAGCTGACTGACTTCTTTTGCTTAGTATAATACTCTCTAGCTCCATTGCAAATCTCATTCCTTTGAAGGCTGGCTAGTATGCTATTGTATACATAAAGCACATCTTCCTTATGCATTCCTTAGTCGATGGACTCTTGGGCTGTTTCCCAAAAACACTGTTGTTGAAAACACTTCAGTGAACATCAGGGTGCATGCATTCCTTTGAATCAGTATTTTTTTAAAAAAATATTTTATTTATTTATTTGACAGAGAGAGGGGAGAGAGAGAGAAAGTTAAAGAGGGAACACAAGCCAGGGGAGTGGGAGAGAGAGAAGCAGGCTTCCTGCTAAGTGGGAAGCCTAAGGCAGGGCTTAATATCAGGGCTCAGAGATCATGACCTAAGCAGAAGGCAGAGGCCTAACAATTGAGCCACTCAGGTGCCCCATGGATCAGTATTATTTTGTCTTTTAAATACCCAGCAGTGCAGTTACTGCATCATAGGGTGGTTCTATTTTTAACTTTCTGAGGAACCTCCATACTCTTTTTCAGAGTGGCTGCACCAGTTTGCATTCCCACCAACAGAACATGAATGTTCCTTTTTCTCCACATCCTCACCAACTCTTGTTTCTTGTATTGTTGATTTTAGCCACTCTGACAGGTGTGAAGTAATATCTTATTATAGTTTTGATTTGCATTTCCCTGACGATGAGCAATGTTGGCCATCTATATGTCTTCTTTGGAAAATTATCTACTCATGTCTTCTGTTCATGTTTTAATTGGATTATTTGTTTTTGGGGTGTTGAGTTTCTTAAGTTTTTTTTGCATATTTTGGATACTAACCCTTTATCAGATATGACATTTGCAAATATCATCTCCCATTCCATAGTTGCTTTTTAGTATTGTTGATTGCTTCCTTGGCTACACAGAAGCTTTTTAAGTTTTTCCAGATCCTGGGGTAGACAGGGGATGAATTCAGGTTTGAATGCAGACAGTGAGACTGTTCACAGGCTACCCAGACAGTATTCTCTCCTGCCTATCCAATTCTCACCTCTCTTTCCTGTTACTCCAGGCAAAGACCTCCCCTCGCTGAACTCTTAATGTTTGGCTTTCATGCGAGAAGATACCAGAGAGCCGTTAAGTGTCGCCTGCTGCATCAACTGTAGAAAAAGATGGCTGAGATGAAGGTAGAGATCATGAAGAGTCAGCTCATGACAATTCAGGGCAGCTCTCTTTCTTGCCTCCACTCTCAGATTTTGCTTCATATTCAACATTCTCCCCCATTCCTATAATTTAAGCCCTCTGGATCTTTAAGGAGATAAAGTGTCAGGGTGTTAGATTCCATTCTTTGTCAGGAAATAAAAAACAGTTTCAGGATTATCATAGCAATTTTGGAAAAGACCTCTGGACTTCTGCTTAAACTCTCTGAAGTGCAGGGAAAGAGAACAAACGAGTCAGTTCATGCACCTCACAGACCCAGCATGTGATTTTGAATCTTATCTGCTCTACTTTCATCTATATGACACTTGGTGAGTTCTTCATGTCTTTGAGCCAGTTTCTACAACTGTACTGAGCAAGAATTAAGATGAGCACTGAACATGTGACTAAATATGGTATATGCATATAGTAAGGATAAGGTAAATTTTAGGTATTGTTACGGTTGTTATTGTCATTATCAAGGCTAAGCACCATCTATCCAACTAAAATATCCTGTGATCAGAAGTTTCAGTTTCCCCTAGATCTTGAAAGAACTCTTTTTTTTGTTGTTGTCCTTATTCAGGTAGATACTGAGTGTTTGGAGGGAAGCAACTGAATCACAGTCGTTTCTGATTTCCCAGAGCTTATACTTTGCTTGGCACAGTGTAGGCTCCTAGAGCACCAGCGATCTCTGTTCAATATTAAATGGACCCTTCTTTGGTTCTCAGAAACAGGGCATACATAGAGTGTGGGTTCCATGCATTGGGTGGTTTGCTTTCTTCCAATGATGTTTCATAGATCTAGGTGAAAAGTAAAACAGTGTTGCTCTGTATCTATGTCACAGATTTTCTAAGATACCTATCATTTTCCACTTAATAGACTCTTCATTTCAAAATTACTGGAGATTTCCATAAAGATGAAAATTAAAAGAGAGAAAAAGAGAAAGGGAGGCAATTCATACTGCACCTAACTGAGACACATTTTAGCATTTCCACCATCTCTTTTTCTTCTTTCTTTCTTTCTTCTTTCTTTATTTCCACTTCTTAAAGAGGGAGAAGCAGTGGGGGCCAGACTTGATCCCTCAAACCTGTGATAATAACCTGAGCCAAAATCAAGAGTTGGACACTTAACCAACTGTGTCACCCAGACACCTCAATTTCCATGCATTCTTGAATGAATTTCCTAGGACATGATAGGATTCTATCTCTCTGATATATAATAAAAGTCATTAAACATTTCTCAGGATTGGGTTTCACCAATAAACCCACCATTCCAGTAACAATGCAATTTCTGATTTACAAACCATGACTGAGTATTGGGAGCAAACTTCTTTTAGAGGCCGCATGTATTGTGATATGAATGATGTTCTCCCCATTTCTAGATGAGGATAACAGCACAGAGAGTTTGGGATGCTGACATATATCCCATGTTTAGTCTGATTCCCATCCCAGGGCTCTGTGCACTCCACCAGTGTAGAATGCTTGCTTTCTTTTCAAACGTGCTATAGTTCTAGATGAGCAAACAGAAACAGGACTAAGAATTCCTTCTCTTGGGATTCTGTGAGTTCATCTGTGAATTAGGGAATTGGGATAAGTGGTTTACAGGGGCCTTTGCTACATGAATATTATAGGTCATAAGATTTTCAATGAATAGTAATGCATTTTGCAGCCTATTTTGGAAATCTGTGGTATAAAAATATTACTCCTTATCCAAGGTAGGTATTCTCCTGTGGATTTATCATGGAAGGACCATTAGAACACAGACTTTGGGGATCTTTCTGATTCTATACTTTGATAATAAAAGCATGAAGTTGATTTTGTCCATACTTTCTATTATGAAAACAAATGTAGATAATTAAGAGTAAAATTGTACATATATTAATTTTTTTACAATGTAATCATCTTTTATGCCTATATATTATAGAAATTCTCATTTATGTAATACAGAGGTGGGCACAAGAATTTTATTAGGAATATTCTAATAAGGGGCAGCTGGGTGGCTCAGTCAGTTAAGTTGTCCAACTCTTGATTTTGGCTCAGGTCATGATCTCAGACTCCTGAGATGGAGTCCCACATTGGGCTCTGTGCTCAATGTGAAGGCAGCTTAAGTTTCTCTCTCTCCCTCTACCTCCTCCTGCTTGTACACATGTTCTCTGTGTGTCTCTCTGAATAAATATTTTTTAAAAGGGAATATTGTAATAAGAAATTAAGAGATAATAAAGTTCATCTTTCAGGTAATACTATGCCACTTTTGAAGTGCTTGAAATAGATGTATATACTTCAGTGAAACTTAAAACACATTCTTGTGGTAAGTGAGAACTCAGGAAACAATATGTGTATTATTATGGTATTAAATTAGTTTTTCCAAAAACTGTTTATGGTTGCATAAATCTGTACTAATATTATGGAAACATTTAAAGGAAAATATGTCTACCATATTCATGACAGTGTTTGTCTTTGGGCAGCTGAAATGCAGGGGAATGGGATCATGCAGGGAAAGCAAGAAAACTCAATTTTTACTGGCAACAAATATGAGTTCTGAAGCCAAGTATAACTAAGTATTTCTATGTTTGTACATTTGTATGTTTCTCTAACATTCTTTAGTTCAATGTCTTCATAGTGGGTATATATAGAAACAGGTAAATAGCTCAGTCACCAGTAAGGAAAGAGTTCTAAGAAGAGTTTACAATTAAGAAACGTTGCTGAAGGTACTGGGATGTACGATGGGAAGTGTGAATTGTTTAAATCAAAATAGGTACATTTAGCTGGGTGTCTCTACACTTGTTTTGTGTATTCAATACTCTCTTCTCTTTTGAGAAGTGTCCCACCTGCATGGAACCACGGAATCTAACAGCTGTCTCAGAGTTCCTTCTCCTGGGCCTCTCAGATGATCCAGAACTGGAGCCCATTCTCTTTGGGCTCTTCCTGTCCTTGTATCTGGTCACCTTGCTTGGGAACCTGCTCATCATCCTGGCTGTCAGCTCTGACCCCCACCTCCACACGCCCATGTACTTCTTCCTCTCCAACCTGTCCTTGGCTGATATTGGTTTCAGCACCACAACAATCCCCAAGATGCTGGTGAACATTCAAACGCACAGCAAGTCTATCACCTATGCAGGCTGCCTAACTCAGGTGTCCTTTTTTTTCCTGTTTGGGTGTTTGGACGATCTGCTCCTGGCTGTGATGGCCTATGACCGATTTGTGGCCATCTGTCACCCCCTGAACTATTCAGTCATCATGAACCCATCCTTCTGTCGCTTGTTGGTCCTGATGTCATTTTTTGGCGGCCTTTTGGAATCTCAGATTCATTGTTTGATGGTGTCCCAACTCACCTTTTGCACAAATGTGGAAATTCATCATTTCTTTTGTGATGCACCTCAACTCTTCCACCTTGCCTGCTCTGATACCTCCATCCACACCATACTAATGTATTTTATTGGTGCCATCTTTGGTGGTGTTCCCCTCTCAGGGATCCTTTGTTCTTATGCACGAATTATTTCCTCCATTCTGAGAATTCCATCCACAGGTAGGAAGTACAAAGCCTTTTCTACCTGTAGCTCCCACCTGTTGGTTGTTTTCTTGTTTTATGGAACAGCCATTGGAGTGTACCTCAGTTCATCCATCTCCTCCTCCCTCAGGAAGGGTGCAGTCACCTCGGTGATGTACACTGTGGTCACCCCTATGCTGAACCCCTTCATCTACAGCCTGAGGAACAAGGACATCAAGAGGGCACTGTGGGGGATGATCAGCAGAACAGTCTAATATCAGCATTCGTCTTAATCTTTCTGAGTTTATAGAACTGGAACATACAGGGAATCAACAACATCAAGAAATTCTGAATCTGCAGCCACATGGTATATATACTCATATGGATCTCTGCTTTTTGCTTATACAGCTATTCCTGTTAGCATAGCTCTAATGGAAATGGGGGATTATTTTGGACTCTCCACTTAAACCATAGTCATTGCAGGATTATGTGTATAATATGTACTTCTATCACTTTCTTTATGCATTGCCCAGGACTCTTGGTCATGTGCAGTCTTGTTTCTATCATTGAAAAATAATCATAACTCTCCCTCTCTTTTTTTGTTCCCCCTTTTAAAAAGATATTTTACCTATTCATTTGAGAGAAACAGCCCAAGAAGGTGGAGAGGCAGAGGGAGACGCAGGCTCCTTGTTGAGGTGGGTGCCCTTCATGGGGCTTGATCATGACCTGAGCCAAAGGCAGAGTAAATATCTGAAACTCCCAGGTCCCCCATCTTGTTATTTTCCTATGATTCTGCCCCCCCACCCAGCGCCATTTGTTAGGAGGATCTAAATTCTACCTTAAAGTCCAAAACATCTAATATATCTGTGCTTTAATGATCTTGATTAGATTTATTTAAAAGTATGCTTCACCCCCACCATGGAGTCCAACATGGAGCTTGGACCCACAACCCTGAGATCAAGACCCAAGCTGAGATAAAGAATCAGATGCTCAACTGACTAAGCCTCCCAGAGTCCCATCTTGATCAGATTTCTTGGTGAATAGGATAACTACTGAATTTCCTTCTGAAGCTGAAATGACACACTATTAAATTTGAGTTTGAATAAGTAGCTATCAAGTTTCCTGGAACTTCCCTAGGAAAACTGGGGTGTACAATTCCCAAGGAATAGACGGGAGAGAAACTACCAGAACAGAGGTGATCTTAATTTTCATGATGATTGTCCTTCCTATTCAATCTAATTTCTCCCCAGTTATATTATATAACTAGACACAAAGGGACAAATACTGTGTGCTTCCACTTATATAAGAGGCATATAGTAGTCAAATTCACAGAGACAGAGAGTAGAATGGTGGGAGCCAGGAGCTACAGGAAGGAGAAAGGGCATTAGTGTTTAATGGGACAGTTTCAGTTTGGGAAGGTAGAAAAGTTCTAGAGATGGATGGTAATGATGGTTGTGAATGTACTTACTACTACTGATCTATACAGCTCTGAAAAATAATCTGAGGGTTTTGAAGGGGTGGGGCTGGGAGGTTGGGGGAACCAGGTGGTGGGTATTAGAGAGGGCATGGATTGCATGGAGCACTGGGTGTGGTGCAAAAACAACGAATACTGCTACGCTGAAAAGAAATTTTAAAAAATGGTTAAGGTGGTAAATTTTATGTAATTTTTTCACAATTAAAAGCAACAACAGGGGCGCCTGAGTGGCTCAGTGGGTTAAAACATCTGCCTTCAGCTCGGGTCATGATCCCAGGTCCTGGGATCCAGCCCCACATCGGACTCTCTGCTCAGATGGGAGCCTGCTTCCCTTCCTCTCTCTGCCTGTCTCTCTGTCTACTTGTAATCTCTGTCTGTGAAATAAATAAATTAATAAAATCTTAACATCAGCAACAACAACAACCAACAAAGATCTCTTGTCAGAAATAAGGGACATGTTACTTCAAATGTTGGGTGTTTCTCAACCCTCGGCAATCAACCCCTATAGGGATCTGCCTCAGTAAGGTCATGCCTCCTTCCTGGGGCAACCCACATCTGGTAAGTGTTTGATTTGGGGGTGTAAACATTTTTACCCTTTACCCTAATTCCAGCCAACTCTAAGACATCATCTTAACTCCAGAGCTCCCTGATAGTTTTTAGAGGTCTTTGATGGACTTCAGTTTGGCTTGACTTTTTCCACTGTTCTTTCTTGTTGCAACAAATTTGCCAGACCACAAGATTGCCCTCCCCTCTCACAGCAACCACAAGTTCAGGGGTCTCTAGGTCCGCTCTCACATCAGACCAGTTAAATATAAATTTGGGAAGTTTTTCACATTCAATGATTTGCTAGAATGATTCAAACTGAGAGCACTGCCTCAGATTTGATGACGAACTCGAAGAACTCATAGAACTTAAGAATCAGTCAAGCAGAGAGAGTCAGTTATCATATGGTTTCACTTATTTGTGGAGCATAACAAATAGCATGGAGGTCAAGGGGTGTTGGAAAGGAGAAGGGAGTTGGGGTAAATTGGAAGGGGAGGTGAATCATGAGAGACTATGGACTCTGAAAAACAATCTGAAGGGTTTGAAGTGGCAGGGGGGTGGGAGGTTGGGGTACCAGGTGGTGGGTATTATAGAGGGCAGAGATTGCATGAAGCACTGGGTGTGGTGAAAAAATAATGAATACTGTTTTTCTGAAAATAAATAAATTAATTTAAAAAAAAGAATCAGTATACTATGATTGCAGTTTTATTACAGCAAAAAGATACAAATTAGGTTCAGCCAAAGGAAGATACACATAATACAAGGTCTAGGACATCCCATATGTGAAGCCTTTTGTTGTCTTCTTTCCTTGGAGTTCAGACCCGTTACCTTTTCCTGGGATGACATCTGTGACAATACTCAAAGACTGTTACCAACCAGGTAGTTCATCTGAGTTCCAGGGTCCAAAATTTTATTTGAGGCTTTGCTAATAGATATGATTAGTTGAATTATGGCCTATATGGTTGAACTCAATTTTCAGCCTCCCTCCTAAGGCTGGCTGATATCTCTTTCCCCAAAGCTCCAGCCTTTTCATCACATGACTGGTCTCTATGGCATGGCCAACCCCCATCCTCAGCCATTTCATTAGCATAAACTATGAGTTGTGGTCTGTGAGGCCCTCCACAAATAGTCAATCACCCCAGATCCCTAAGAAATTTAAAGTGTTTAAAAGTCACCCCTGGGAGCTGGGACAAAGCCATAATTCTCTTTAGATGTGGCCAAGTTCCTTACTACACATTTGTCCTTGCCCAGTTGTTGATTCTAGGAGCACTGCCTGGTAAACATCCTGTGTGCTAATCGTTGTCTAATTGTCTGCTTCACAAGGAACTCTGTGTGGGACACCTTGTTACTAATAACATTTATTTGAGAAAATTTTAAAACAGTTCCAAGGTAGTTGAAATGGCCCATAATATTCTTTGAATTACAAACCCAACACTAAGCTCAGGAATGGGAAAATTCAAGGAAAGGAGAAGAGCAATGGGAGCATTCATCCATCCAGTGTCTCCATGGGGACAGCAGGGAGGCACCCACTGAAAAGCCGAAGGACTCTGGAAACCCAAACTCAGAATTGTTTGGAAATGCACTCAATAAGCATATGGAGAAAAGTTCAACCTTGCTAATCACCAAATAAATAATTTATCCATCAGTGTATATAGTCTGTTGGGACTTAAAATGTGATTAGAGAAACTGAGATCCTGGATTTATGCTTTATGAGGGCAAAGATTTTTGTCCTTTTTTCCCACTTCACTCCTGTGTTCCAGATACCTACTGCAGCCTGGCACACCAAAGGTGCTTAGTAAGGAACTAGCAATAGTTGTTGATAAAATGCACTACTTCATAATTCTCATGCAACTATTCTGAATTGGTACTTAAAGTGGCTGCTGGATTGGAAATCCAAGCTGAGGTGTAGTAAGAGGAAAGTAAAAGGAGGGGATGTGGAGAGTGGGAGTGAGGATAACAGAGCAGTCAACATAAGAGCTTAAGGTACATCAGAAAAAGTACTGGCAAAGCAATTCTGATCAAAGTAGCTTATGAAGGTTGGGTGAGAAGTAAAACTCAATGTCATCAAGAGGCAGGATTTCATTAGCCAAGGGCTGCTCTTCCTGTCAGTTCAAAAACCCAGGACGAGCATTCACATTACTGAATGTAGATTGTTCTCCCCAAAACTGTTTGTAGAGCCCTCTTGAGGTCCCTGTTCCGTAGGCTGTAGATGAAGGGGTTCAGCATTGGGGTGACCACAGTGTACATCACCGAGGCAATCATGCCCCTCGAGGAAGATGCATCAGAACTGAGATACACACCAAGGCCTGCCCCATAGAATAAAGAAACCACAGTCAGGTGAGATGCACAGGTGGAAAATGCCTTGTACCTCCCATTATTTGATGGGATTCTCAGGATTGAAGAGGTGATTCTGGTATAGGAGAAAAGGATTCCAGAGAAGGGAATGATGCCAAGAAGGATAGTTACTATATATAGCAGGATATGATTGACCAATGTGTCTGAGCAGGCAAGGGTGAGGGCCTTAGCAAGTTCACAGTAAAAGTGTGGAATTGCCCAGTTGGTGCAGAAGGAAAGCCGTAGTATCAACAGACTCTGGGTCAGGGAGTATGACAAGCTGATGAACCAGGATATGAGAACCAGGAGGCCACAGAGCTGTGGGTTCATGATGACTGGGTAGTGCAAGGGATGGCAGATGGCCACAAACCGGTCATAGGCCATCCCAGTGAGGAGAAAAGTGTCCATACCTCCAAAAACCATAAAGAAATACATCTGGGTGATGCAGCCTGCATAGGTGATGGATTTGCTCCGTGTTTGGATGTTCATCAGCATCTTAGGGACTGTGGTGGAGATAAAACTTATGTCAGCAAAGGACAAGTTGGAGAGGAAGAAGTACATTGGGGTGTGGAGGTGGGAGTCACAGCTGATGGCCAGGATGATGAGCAGGTTCCCAAGCATGGTGACCAGGTACATGGATAAGAACAGACCAAAGAGAAGGGGTTGAGGCACTGAGTCTTGGGAAAATCCCAGGAGTAAGAATTCTGAAGCACTTGTTTGATTTCTTGCTTCCATGTTGCCAACTCATCAGCTAGATGATATAAGCATGGAGTGACCATGAAATAGGCACTAGATAGACACCAGAATCTCTCTACTATTTTTATTTCTTGAAGGGAAGCATGGTGCATAATAGCCTTAACATTACAAAGTTTAGGAATCCTACATTCTGTTATTCATTACATGCAACATTTAATAATGTTGATCAACCCCTGTCCATTGGCCTCTGGGACACTCATTTATCCTATATATCTAGAATCATCAAATCTAAAAAGTTAAGAACCATGTTAGACCTTAGCGATAAAATGGTCCAAACACACTCTAAAACAAACATTGGGGCGCCTGGGTGGCTCAGTGGGTTAAGCCGCTGCCTTCGGCTCAGGTCATGATCTCAGGGTCCTGGGATCGAGTCCCGCATCGGGCTCTCTGCTCGGCAGGGAGCCTGCTTCCCTCTCTCTCTCTCTCTCTGCCTACTTGTGATCTCTCTCTGTCAAATAAATAAAATCTTTAAAAAAAAAAAAAAAAAACAAACATTGAACATGAAGTCCGGTGAACCTCAGTAACTTAATCTGGATTATCCAACTTGTCTGGAACCCTAAAAAGGGTCAGATACGTAGGTCTCAGAGGTGAGAAAATTTGAGAGTCTCTAAAATATCTGGATAGACTATTTCAGGATGAGTAGAATGTAGGTTTATTCTTCAATAATAAGGAAAGGAAGAAAAAGAGAATGTTTTTACCAAATAATAAACCACATAAACAAATTCTTAACGCTTAGTGTACCAGGACCCATCAACATCCTGCAGGGAGGGACAGAGCCAGATGCTTCCTGGACATTATTATTGCTTGACAAAATATCTTTCATCTGTTAACTTAAATATTGGTGAAAATGTCTAATGAAAACATAGGTATCAAGGTTTCAACCACTTCAGTACCATAAGATAAAATAACACTAAGGTCACAAACAGAATTTTGAGTCACATCCTAAGTGGTGCTCATCACTCAGTGTGTGGCTCCATCAGTGAAGCATCTGCCTTTGGCTCAGTTCATGATCCCAGAAGCCTAGAACCAAGTCCTGCATCCGGCTCCTTGCTCAGCGGGAAACCTACTTCTCCATCTCCCTCTGCCTACAATTCCCCCTGCTTGTGCTCTCACTCTTCCTGTCAAACAAAGAAACAAAGTCTTAAAAAAGTTTTCCACAAGGAAAATTTTTCTTTGTAACTGTGTAGTGGCAGATGTTAACTGGAATTATTTTGCTAATTCATCAAATAATACATATGCTATATTTTATATATTTATATATATTATAATTTTATTTAATTATTTGACAGAGATACTGAGAGAGAGAGAGAGAGATTGAGCACAGGCAGGGGGAGCTCCAGAGAAAGAGGAAAGTAGGCCCCCACCAAGCAGGAAGCCTGATGTGGGGCTCAATCCCAGGACCCTTGGGATCATGACCTGAGCTGAAGGCAGACTCCCGACCAAGGGAGCCGCTCAGACACCCCTATATGTGCAATATAATGAATCATTATGTTGTACACCTGAAGCTAATATAATGTTACATGCCAATTTTATCTCAAAAAAAGAAAACTCACAAAAATCCCAAAACAGATAGTGTCTCTGAATGATAAAAATGATCACATCAGAGGCAAATTGATTAACTATGAATGAACATCTTTGTTCTGACCCTTGGTGGGGTGAGCAGTTTGCAATCATCTCTGCTGAGTTCTGGTGAGAGGATCATGACTCATCTTTATTTTTAATTTTTTTAAATTTATTTTTAATTTATTTTTAGCATAACAGTATTCATTATTTTTGCCCCACACCCAGTGCTCCATGTAATCCTTGCCCTATCTAATACCCACCACCTGGTTCCCCCAAAGATTCCCTTGACCTCTAGTAAGTGTGGCTTACTTTCTTGCCTTCAGATCTGTTTTGTTGAGCAGTATATCAGAGTGCACAGGAAATGCCCACACTTCTGGTTATTTCCTAGAGTATGTTGTGTGCATTAACATCATCAACTGGATTAGAATCAAGGAAAACAATTTTATTTCCTATAGGGGCTGGATTGTGATTCAAATGGGTCATGAAATGAGGAATAGTGTGAATCTTAAGAAGAGTTTCCCACACATCAGAAACATTTTTTCTTAGGGCCAGAGGTTAGAAATTAAGGGTGGAGGATACAACCACTTGTCATTTGTACTTTCCCCTTTATTCATGTACCAAATACATGTTTGTTTTCTGTTTCTAGTGTCCAGAGCAACAAGGGCTACTTTGGGATAGACTCAGTGTTTGTTGTTGGGGATAAAACGATTAATTATGTGGTTTTGTCCTGAGGAACTCCACCTCCCAGGGACATTAATGGATGCAGAAACCTAACATTGTAATACAGTGAATTCAATGCTAAGATAAAGGCAGTCTGCAAAGTGAAGTACAGAAAGGAGCCCCAAATTTAGCCTGAAGTGATGGAGTCAGGGGGTTATTCCTGGAGGAAGAGATCCCTGGGCAAGGAGTTGTCTATGTTGATGATTGAGTCTGGGCTTATCTGGCACAGAAGGTAGCAAGGGAAAAGGTCCATATGCAAAAAGCAGCATGGGACAGAGTGCTCTTAGCAATCTGCTGAAGCACAAGGTGGGACATGGGAACAGTGAAAATGAGGTTGGAGATGAACAGGGACCACATCTCTGGGAACCTTGAAAAAAATAATGGATAAAAGGTAGGGGCCATGTAGTACCTGTGACATGTAATATGATCCATATCACAATTTTCTCTGGTGCCTGGAGTTAAAGATAGATTTAAGGCAGGCAAAACTAGGGTCAAAGGAAATAGGGTTGGGAATCATCACATCATTAATGTTGAAGGGACAAAGCTACTTGTTTTAGGAAGAGGAACAAAGGCCAGAAGAGGTGAATAAGTTAGTTCAATGTCTTGTTAATGATTCCATGTCCCTACTTAAGAATGAGACCCGATACCCAAGTGCAATCACACGAACTATGAGATAGTGACTTGCAAGTTTCAGTATCTCCCAGGAAGTTCCAAGAGCAAAAGGGTAGAATGTCAAGGGGGGACTGGATGTTGGATCTTCCTGTGTGCTTCTCTGTCCCCCCTTATCCACCCTGCATCTTTATATACCATAACCTTGGATACCAGGGAACACGGACTCTTCACTCTTGAAAATCTCTATAAGAAACACAGATAAGGATGAAGAAAGAAGAAGGACAGGTCCTTTTGAAGAAACAGGAGGTGTTCCCCAACAAATGAAGGTGGTAAAGAAGGATTCAGAAAGGATCTGCCTAGGCTGAGTGAAGGTGGAAGCTCTGGAGTTTTGGAACCAGGTAGGAGAAAACAAATCGATACCTCATGGTAAAAGTCTATTAGTACCTGAGGCATCCATTGGTACACCTCCCACTGGTGGCAGTGTCACTGCACAGTGTGGTTCTGGAAAGTCCTATGGTATCCAAGAGTGGGTGCTCTGTCTCTTCCTCCTCATCCTTATAATCTCCATCAATCACCCATCCAAATAACATGCAACCAATGTAAAAACTCACTCACAACTGCAACTTTGAACAAGGAGTGTACCCATTCACCCTCCGAAGCAACTGGCCACTAGAGCTCCTTCTGCACAGATATCACATGATGTCCCTGCTATATGCTTAACAGTAGTCAATGTTTTTTCTCTCCAAACACATCTTTTCCCTATTTCTCACAACACTTACTAGGCTATGCATGCTTGGCAAAGTAAGCTCACCACAGGGGCCAACTCTCCTGAATCTTGTTCTCTCATGGAGTGTGGGTAGTGAAGAAAGATTTGTTTCCCAAAAGAGAAGAAATACAGAGCAGGCATGTAATACGGGGCCTGACTTATTTCTCCTAGAGAAGGCTTGTGTGTCTTGAAAGTGGTACATGGGCCTTAGTGACTATAAGTCAGTGTGTTACAGGTTTTGTGGTCCTGGGGACTGAATCCCCTCTGAAGCTTGTTAGACAAATTGATCAATGGATTTTCCATTCTCTGATTAGTTTGACTCCTCAAAGGCAGAGACCCCACAGGAGAAGGGTCTCTGACCTGCCAATTCCTATGCCCTGGGAGAGTAACAGTGGGGCCAGCTGTGACTCCTCTCTCCTGGGTCCTTTTTCTCTTGGAAGAATCTCTTCAGGCTTTCTTAGATCTCCTCTTGGGGATAAATGACTTGTAGTATTCATGTTAAGCAGATGGTTGAGTGGTGAAGGGTCCCAGGAGTCACTAGGTAATGGTTCTCAAACTTTAGCCTGCACCAAGATGAGCTTGAGTACTTGTTTAAAAAGATTTCTGGGTTTCATCTCCAAGTTTCTGTCTCAGTAGGTCTGGGTTTGGGTCTGATAATTTGGACTTTTCACAAATTCTAAATTTGGTGGTCTCTAGGACAATCTTCTGGGAACGGTTCCCTAAAGCAATGTTTCAAAAGGTAAGCTTTATCGAAAGTATCATCTGGATCTAGTGTTAATGTATAGCTTCCCACCTTACTCCAGACTTACCCAGTCAGTATCTCCAGGAAAAGAGGCTGAGAATTTACTATGAAAAAAAATTACAACAATTTTACTTTATTTTATTTTTGTTTATATTTTTATTGTGGATATATATTATATATCTAATATATATATTATTGTGGATATACATACATGTCCACAATAATGTATATGACAAAATTTACCATCTTATGCATTTTTAAATGTACAATTCTGTAGCATTAAGAACATTCACAATATTATACAATCATCACACCACACACCATTCCCAGAAATTTATCATTATCCCAAATAGAAGCTCTGTCTCCATTAAACAACAATTCCTCTTCCTCCTCCCCCCCCCAGCACCCCAACCCTTGGAAACCTCTGTTCAATTTTCTGTCTCTGTGACTTTGTTTATTCTAGGTACCGCATGTAAGTGGAATCATTCAGCACTTATCTTTTTGTGTCTGGCTTATCTCATTTAGCATAATGTTTTTGAGATTCAACCATGTTGCAACATATATCAGAATTTCAGTCCCTTTAAGACTGAATAATATTTCATTGTATGTATATATACCATTCCTTTTATCCATTCATCTGTTTTCATCTTTTAGCTATTGTTCATACCATAATGCTAATGCCAGTATGAACACTGGCAAGAATCGATTTGAGTTTCTGCCTTCAGTTTTCAAGGGTGTGTATCTGGACTTGGAACTGATGGATCTTGAGAATCTATATTTAAAAGCCAAATAATCAGACATTTGAGGAAACACTGTCCCGAGACACTGAACAATAAATCCTGGAAAGTCCCAATGACCTCTGCACTTTGGTAATCCTTAGGAAAAATACTGAAGAGGCAAAGAGTCAGGGTGTCAGGTAAGTGGATCTGAAAGATTTTGGTAGGGTCTTTGAATCTAGATGTGTCACTAATTAATTAATTAGTCAAATCTTTACTAAACGACTTGGGTCTGGTACTATGTGAGATCTCCGAGTTAAAATGTAAATGAGCCATGGTAGTAAGAAAGGGTCACTGACTAATGCCTTGAGAGAGGGTCAGATGAGTTTTTCAAAGAACAATTTGGGTCGAAGTAGCAAATTCTCTAAAAGTTGTTAGATAGGTTAGGTCGGAGGAACAATAAAATGGCCGCCAGACTGCCATCTTCCCCCTACCCAGGACTTTCCTGCCAGAAAGACATCTGTCAAGGACATGTCACCTTAAGTAAATGGAAACTTATGCGAGAAACAGAAACCAGCCACTTTGGACTTTCCAACCCCCAACCTCTAATCTTACCAAATATGGTTAGAAGCCCCCACCTGGCCTTCGCCCAATAAAAGCTCACACAACCCCTTCCCAGGCACAACTTCCCCAAGTCTCCTCTCCTGAGTCTTGGAAACTTGCCTGAGGGTGCCTTTAATAAACCTTGCCTTGTGCCTATCTTGCCTGGTGTTGTGTTTATCTTGCCTGTAAAACCTTACATTTGGTGCCCAAACATGGGAGGAAATCGAGCCTCCACCCTGGTGAGGAGGCTCTCTCCTCTTCCTACTCAGACCTGGACCTGCCTCTCCCACCGCCACTTCCGAAGCTGTGCTGAGTTTTCCATGATTGCACGTCTCTCCAGAATGCTCTGTCCTAATCACGGCCATGTCAGGGCGGACCCCGCCGGTCACCAGGTGACCTCTGAGACTCCGGGAATTAGGAGATGTGCTAATTTTGTGGCAGTTGACACTGTCTCTCCGCAACCCAGTGTTGGATGAAGGGACGCCTTCCTCCAACCCTCAGATTGCCCGGCAAGGAATCATGGGGACCTCCCAATCCAAATTCGTCCCCAAACACCCCTAGGGTGTCTACTGACTAACCTGAAGACCCTGGAACTGGACCAGGACCTGCCAAGGTGATGTCTCATACATTACTGTACTGTTGCATGGCCAGAGTACCAATTAGACAATCAATTCCAATGGCCTCTGGAAGCCACTTTCGATTACCAAATTCTTACAGACCTAGATAACCTCAGCAGACACAAACCAGATGGGCCAAGGTCTCTTATGTTCAGGCTTTCTGAACTGGTGCCCTCGTCTACCCCTACCCCTCCCCACTCTTATCCCAACTCCTGAAAAAACTCACCCCTTCCCATCCTGGTATTGCCCCCACCAACTCTCCCCTCACATCTCCTTTTTGGCCAACCCTGATAACTATATAAAGGAATTCCAAAATCTGGCCCAGGCCTATGACCTCACCTGGCATGACCTACATGTAGTCCAAACCACCACCCTCACCACAGAGGAGAGGGAGTGCATTCAGGCTGCTGCCTGAGAACATGTTGATCAGGTCCATTTCACTGATGCCACCCTGCTCATTGGCACTCAGGTGGTCTCAGCTGTAGAACCTGGACTATCAGACTGGCCAAGATGGCCACCGGCGGTGTGACAGCATGGTCCAGTGACTCATTGGCGACATGCAGGCAGCCTCCAACAAGGCGGTCAATTATGATAAAATTAGGGAAATCATTCAGGAACCCAATGAAAACCCAGCCCTATTTCTAAACAGACTTACTGAGGCGCTGACTCAATACACTTGCCTAGACCTGGCCTCCCTGGCAGGAGTGACTATTTTAGCTACCCACTTTATTTCTCAGTCAGCTGCTGACATTTGGAAAAAATTAAAGAAAAGAGAGGAGGGCCCTCAAACTCCCTTTTCTGATCTGGTGAAAATGGCATTTAAAGTCTTTAACTCCTGAGAGGAGGCAGCGGAACTTAAGCACCAAGCCAGACTCCCAACAGAAGGTCCAACTACAGACCCAAGCCCTGGTAGCAGCCCTGAGGCCAGCAGGTTGTGGGGGACAACAGAGGGGAAACTATATCCCTCCGGGGACCTGCTTCAAATGCGGTGCCAAAGGACACTGGGCCCGTCAATGCTCCAATCCCAAAGTGCCTAAGGCTTGCCATGCCCTCAATGACGCATGATGAGCCCCTGGAAATTGGGTTGCCCCAGTCTCGGGGGATCCCTGGCACCTCCATGTGGTGGTGACCCTGAGATGGTAAGTCCCACTTTTCAACTTCTTGGATTGGAGGATGATCGATGGAGCCCGAACTCAGACACCCCTCTCACCCATGCCGAGCCCAGGGTCACACTCCAGGTAGTGGGAAAGTCCATCTTCTTTCTGTTGGACACGGGGGTTATCTATTCCATCCTGCCTTCCTACTCGGGTCCTACTTGTCCCTCCCCAGTCACAGTTATGGGAATTGATGGTACTTCCTCCACTCCAAAAGCCACCCCCCCTTTATGCCGCCTGGAGGGGTTCCCCTTCTCATACTCCTTCCTTATCATCCCTTCCTGCCCCGTCCCTCTATTAGGCAGGGACATTCTCCATAAACTTCAAACCATCATTCGTCTTTCCCTCTCCCTCAACTTCTACTCACCTCCTCCTCCCTCTACTCCCCACTGAATCACCCTCTATCCCGGACTGTCTCCCCTCCATAGACCCACAGGTAGGGATATTTCCAGACCTGTGGTAGCAACCCACCACACCCCAGTCAAGATACAACTCAAGGACGAGTCTACATTTCCATCCCGCCCACAGTTCCCTATTTTAGTGACTCATCACCGAGGACTTAAGCCTATCATCGATCTCCTTCTGCAGCAGGGTCTCCTAATCTCCATTAACTCTCCACTTAACACTCCTTCCTTCCCATTAAAAAACCCTCAGGAGCCTATCACCTGGTACAAGACCTAAGCCTCCTCAAAAAGTCAATAGTCCCACTCCATCCAGTGGTTCCTAACCCCTATACTCTCCTTTCCAATGTCCCCCCATGAACTACCCACTTCTCAGTCCTGGATCTCAAAGATGCATTCTTTACTATATCCCTCCATCCAGACTCCTATTTTCTCTTCGCCTTCATCTGGGAGGACCCCAAAACACATATCTCTGGACAATTGACCTGGACATCCCTGCCCCAGGGCTTCCAAGATAGCCCCCATATCTTTGGTCAGGCCCTGGCCACAGACCTCCAACAGTGTACTCTCATGGCCAGCACTCTCCTCCACTATGTAGATGCTCTCCTCCTCTGCAGCCCCCCCCTTCCTCTCAGGAGGATACCGGCACTCCGCTCAATTTCCTGGGCACCAAGGGATACCGAGTGATGCCTTCCAAGGCCCAACTCTGTACCCCCTCAGTCACCTACTTGGGAATATTACTAAATCCCACTTCTAAATTCCTCACAGGAGATCATATTTGCCTCCTACAAGACCTACAACCTCCTCAGAACTCAAAAGACATATTGTTATTCCTAGGACTTCTTTTTAGAAGTCTTTTTTAGACACTGGATTTTAGACACTGGATTCCCAATTTTGCCATTCCGGCCTGGCCCTTATACCAGGCTGCCAAAGACACACCACAGGGACCTCTAACCAACCCAGGCTCCGTCAGACATCTGTTCTACCAGCTCAGGAGCCACCTCATTTCGGGACTGGGTCTGGCCTTGCCTAACCCTTCAAAACCTTTTCACCTTTTCACTGATGAATGGTCTGGGCTGGCCACCAGCTTCCTGGCCCAACCGACTTGTCCCACCTACCAGGTGGTGGCCTATCTCTCCAAGCAACTAGATATCACCACCCAGGGATGGCAGCCCTGCCTCATGGCCTTAGCGGCAGCCACTTCTCTTACAAAGGAGGCCCTCAATCTTACCTTAGGACAGCCCCTCACAGTATACTCCCTCCATCGACTGGGAGACTTAGTCAGTCACAAGTCCTTGGCACAACTCACTCCTTCCCATCTTCAGCTCTACCACCTGCTGTTCATAGAAAACCCCCAGGCCACACTCTCTGTCTCCCCTCACCTAAATCACACCACCCTCTTGCCAACACCCTCATCTACTGCCACTCCTTCCCACTCCTGCTCTCAACTCCTGGATGAACTTACTCCCTCCCATCCAGGACTTTCAGATCAGCTGCTGCCTGACCCCAATCACACTCTGTTCATGGATGGGAGCTCCCTTATAGTGCCGAATGGACAGCGACATGCTACCTATGTGGTAGTCATCCTAGATGTGGTCATAAAGGCGGCCTCTCTTCCCATCAGGACTACTTCTCAAAAGGCAGAACTGGTGGCTCTCACCAGGGCCCTTCATTATTCTAAGGGCCAATGGGTCACCATCTATACTGACTCCAAATATGTTTTCCTTATTACTCACACCCACTCTGTCCTTTGGCGAGAAAGGGGATTCCTCATGACCAAGGGAACCCCCAAAATCAACGAGCCTCTCATTGCCGAACTTCTTGAGGCCCTCAATCACCCTACTGAAGTGGTTATTGTCCACTGCCATGGCCATCAGACCTCCAAGGACCCCATCTCTTTAGGGAAAACAAGGCCGACTCTATTGCCCAATAAATGGCCTAAACTCCTCACTACCCCCCCCCTCCTATTCCTCAACACTCCCCACAGTCCCTCCTACACTGATGAGGAGATTCGGGTCCTTGAGACATTACGTGGCAGGTAAGGCGACAGGGGAAGGTATTATGTCCATGACAAGATTGCCCTCCCAAATGGCCTAATCCACACCCTCATTACTGACATCCACCAGTCTCTCCACATCAGTCCAAAGGCCCTATACCAATTTCTCCAACCTCTCTTTCACCACTCCCTCCCCCAAAAGACCATTAAGGATGTACACCATACCTGCAGAACCTGTTCTGTGGTCAAAGCCCAGGGCAGCCTCTGCAGACCGGAACCCACCCCTCAGCCTCTTGGGCATCAGCTAGATGAGGACTGGCAACTTGACTTCACTCATATGCCTCAACACAAAACCTTCAGATACCTACCAACTCTCCTGGACACCTTCACAGGCTGGATAGAGACTTTCCCCACTTCTAGGAAACAGCAGATGTGGTTTCCATGATTCTCATTGAGCACATCATCCCAAGGTTTGGACTCCCTCGAACCCTACAATCAGATAACAGACCAGCCTTCATCTCCAGAATCACACAACAAGTCTCTGAGAGCCTCAACATTACCTGATACTTCATACTCCCTATCACTCCCAGTCCTCAGTTAAGGTCGAGAAGGCCAAAGATCTTCTCAAGGAGCAACTCACTAAACTCACTCTCGAAACTTGCCTCTCTTAGCCAAACCTTCTCACACTAGCACTCACCTGACTCAGGGCCTCTCCTCCAAGACCATCAAGACTCAGCCCCTTTGTATATGTGCTGCCAAAGCAAGCACAGGACTCAGCCCCTTTGAACACTTGGATGGCAGGCCCTTCCTGCTCAATCACAACCTCCCTGCCTCTCCTCCACCCCTCCTATCTTATCTGCCCTATCTGACTCTCCTACTAGCCCTTTTATGGGCTCTTGCAGACGCGACCATCCTCTGCTCTAACAGCTGGGGTGGAGACTTCCCCCGGCCCTAAATCCCAGGGACCAGGTTCTCCTACAAATATTTCACCCAAAGTCCTTACAACCCAGGTGGACCCACCCCCATACAAAGGTTATTCTTACAACTCCCACCACAGCAAAACTTCTGGGGCACAACCCGTGGGTACACATCTTCAGCCTAAAGTGAGCTCCACCGCAGGATGGCTGGACTTCCCAGACCCTGGGGCCCATGTGGTTATGGATTTCCTGCACCACTTCTCCTCACCCTCTTCCTTCTACCCCCTCATAGCCGCCACCGGTGACCCTGGGTTCAGGTGGCACTTCTTCCTAGTGGAAACTTGGATGGACCCATGTGATGAAGTTCTAGAACCTACGTGAGGTTCAGTGGGCTGAGATCCAGAGCCGATGGCCAAGAAAGAATTCTTGAGACATCTTTGGTGCAAAATGGTGGTTTATTAAAGCATGGGGACAATACCCATGGGCAGGAAGAGCTGCTGCTCCAGGTTGTGGGAGATGGCAGGTTATGTACCTTGCAGTTGGGGGAAGGTGAGGGGAAGGGAGATTTCAATGGAGCTTTCATATGCTAAAGAGGGCCTTCAAGGTGCCTGAGATACCACAGGCCTTGCCGCTAGACCAGTGTTGTCTTTTGGCAAGCCATTCACATTTCTGCTATCAAGAGTCTTTGTTAGTGAGATTTGGGTTTAGAAGAAATTTAACTTTATTTAGGGCTTGAGGAACTGAGTTATTTGCCTCTGGAAATTTGTGCTATTGATAAGGTAACTTCTTTGTTTGTAGATCTCTAGGATGTTTGTAAACCAAGGGAGACTCCTGTCTTGTTGGGTGTGATCTCTGCAAGTTAACTATTTGTTTCTCATTTATGGCAGTCAGGGATGCCTGAGGAATGTCACACACATTACGGAGGGGAAAGCGGGTGGAGAGGGGGTGCAGAGTGCCAGCTTTTGCTTTGTTCTCAGCCAGGCTCCTGCTCCCTCATCAATCTGGGTATTTGTATCTTTTATTAGTTCTGTGACATTTTGTGATAGTCTGGGATGTACACACAACGTTCTGCTTTGATAATTGCGCATGTGCCACTCTTTGCTGCTGTCAGGACATCTAAGGCCATCCTATTTCGTAGGACTGCCTTGCGTATCTGTGAGATTTCTATATTAAGTAGGGAAATTAGCTGGAGTGGTGATAGTTTTAGTAATGCACCCATGAATCCAGGCAAATCCTAAGGTACAGTGACCTATCCACCCTGGAGGAAGGAAGGGCCACAGGTTGGTTCCACATATCCAGTGGGTTCCGTTTGGAGCTAACCATCTAATGCCAGGTCACCTTGCCCAATCAGCAGCAAACCAGTCAGTAGCCTGGAATACTATTACTTGGGAACACATTTCTAGTGATAGCCATCCTAGATATTGTGTGTTATTTGCCCAAGTATCATACGTATGATTTTTTTTTTTGTTCCCAGCATAAAACTGCCTTTTGACTGAGCTGTCCAATTGTGGGCGTAAGCCACAGATATGTTTTCCAGATTTGATATACACCATCCTTAGTATAGTGATAAGGAGGGTTTTGTAACTTAGGCCCATATTTGATTGGGGAGTTATGGCTTGACAACAATCCCCTTTGCTTCCAAATAGCTCCATGGGCATGTAGTACCGGGAAGGCATATTTGGAGTCAGTGTTAATGTTTATTTTTAGACTTTGGCAATTGCAAAGTGCTAGTGAGCACTATGGCATATCTAGCTTTTCTTATTGTTTTTTTAATGAAAACTACTGTTATCAGTAAACCAACTGTCATTCGTATTTTTAACAGGGGCATCTTAAATCTGGCCAAATAGAGTAAGCAAGATCAATAACCTCTGAACATTTTTGCTCTACAGAGAAAGAAGCACAACGGTCAGGTTCAGGCATATGGGTAACTAGGTTTAAAGTTTGACAAGTTTTAAGTATTATTTCTAGCATATCTGTAAGCATAGCCCAGTATTTAATAAGTTGGCCTCCATCATCCATTGGTGACAAATCTGGACCTGAAGTGAAGTCATTACAGTCAGGGACTGTTCCGTAGTAGCTTTGAGGCTCTTTTTATGAGGAGGACTGTTCTATGCTTAGTCAAAGCATCTGTTTGCAATTGCACATCAATAGAGGTGGCTTCTAGGATAAATATGACTAAGAGATGAAACCATTAAGTAGCCCTTTGAGTGGTCCAGCCTTAACAATATTCTGAATACATAGGATCACTGGCAAGTGGGAGAAAACTTGTCAAGAGATAAAAGGAGTCCCCATGCATCATCCAATCAAAGAAAGTGGGGTCATCCATTATCTCCACAAGTCCATAGTTAATCCTATGGAGTGCGGTATGCTGGCTTTTAGGCAATTTCATTATTCCAGCCATAAACAAGGTGTTAGTTAAGTTATACAATTGTAGGGGAATCAATCCCATTTTCCAGTTGTTTAATCATGTGCCATGGGGTTCTGCTAATATCCCCACAAATAAAAAAGCAAGAAGATCGTCTAAATGAGCTATTGTGTAACTCTTCTGAAGTTTACCTCAAATTGTTTAGCTTAGGTAAGCAAACATTTAAAGACAATCAAATCTAGAATTTATCATCCATAAAGGTGTTATTAAAACATAATTTTTCTCTCTCATTTCTAGAGATAGCCAAATCAGGACTAATTCATTTGAGAAACCAGTCCAGTTTTAACGAACTTGGCCTATTATTTACATAAGCTCAGCAAGAACAGTTGAGTGTGATCATATAGATCTTTTAGAATCTGATTTGCTGGAACTTTTTATAAGGAATCTCTAGGCTGAACTTTTAGTAGCCTCTCCGGGCCAGAAGCCAAGCCACGTACTTGCCATGAGGCATGCCTGCAATACCCGTCGATTTGGGAAAATTCTTCTTCCTGAGGTTCCCAAAGTATCCTGCCAGGAAGTGACATACTTTACTCAGCTGGTGAGGCTACTGGGAACTCTGTAAGCAAGGTATCAGGCCAACAGTCCCAAGGGGCTTTATGGCTCCAGGTTTCATAAAATCAAGCTTAGTTCCTTAAAGCTGTGTGGTCATATCTGAGTCTTTTCAAATATGACATTCCAGTCAAAGCCTTGGTAAAATAACCCATGTTTCCAATGCTGTTCTGTTACAAGGAGAACAGATTCTTATTGAACTTATGCAAATGACTGATTGCCATGGAAGAAAAAATACTTACTTTTGATTTTCAGAGGGTTCAGATAGAGAGAAAAGTTGAATGCCTTGATTTGTTTACAAATCAATACTTTTACATCTCTTTAAGTTACAGATAACTTAAGAAAAAGTATCCCTAGTCTGGAAGAGCAAACATTAGAGAACTAGCAATGTTTAAAATAAGACAAAACTATAGTGTTTTAGTTCATTTAGTCCCATGTTACTTAATCTGGTGAATGCATCTTTAGTTAGTTTTGGGAATTCTCACCCATTTCAGTTTTAGGATTTTCAAATATATCAAATATCTGTATTTGTCCTGAAAGTCCTTTATATGAATCTACTTGAAGATAAAACTCATTTTACAAGATAATTAAAACAATTATAAATGACAAAAACTCGGAATGGATATGGTTAGAGCTGATGAGATGAAAGTTTACACTTTAGCTGGCAAGGAAATCAGGTTATTTCTGTGACACATAACATTTCCATAATTACAATATCAAGTGATGATCTCTCAAAACATTAAAAATTTAGGAAGTGCATAGAATCTCTAGAATAGTTATAGCATTTTCCAAATGTAACCCAAGGTTTATCATTGGTTCAGTAGTACTTCATGAGTAACTTTGCATACCAGAGGAAAGCCTGAGTTAAAGAGATTTACAACTTAAGTCTTGTCAGCATTTGCTAAAATCTTATAAAGTACATGCCTATATATAATTAGGGATGTTAAACACCTGATAAAACAAAACATAGAAACTGGGTTTTCTGGGCAGGCAAAGAGAAAACCGTTTACATTTTCTTAACAGTGGATCAATTAACCTAAGAAAACTTCGTCCTTTTGAACAGAGACAATTTCAGTCTTATACCAATATACCTTTAAAACCCATTCATTTCAATCTTAGTCTGTCCTGACCATAGCTAAAATTCCTTTTCTGAAGATTTCTCTTCACAAACCTTCTACAACTTTCCTTTGCATTCAGGTTTTGTCCCAAGTCATTTCCTTCCAAACATACATCTCATTTAGGACAAAATCACCTTCTCTTACCCTCAACAAAATGTACTCCCATTCCTTAAATTCTTCTTACATATCATATACTTTTCCACAGAGTTATTTCCCTTATTTCCATCAGTCTTACAGTTAGCAGAATTTTGTACTTTTAGAAACACCTTAATCTCTAGTGAAGACTAAGTACTAACCAATTGTGAACTGTTACAACAGAATTCTTCAGATGGCAAATTTATGAATCAGTTAATCACAAAACATGTGATTTTGCATGTAAGAAGAAGTCAAAAGCAGTAAGAAGTCAAAAGCACAAACCTACATCCAGTAATTAATAACTTAGCATTTTATCCTGTTTGGTTAAGACCTAGATGTCCATAATTTAATTCCGTTTGTTATCCAAGCAAAACTTTAAACTTTCAGGTTACCAAAGACTTTGAAAGCTATCTCAGCAATTACCCGTTAAAACATTGAGACAGACAAGTAACCATCAGTTTAGTCATCTCTTTGCTAACAGATTTTAACAATAACACGAGCTTATTTGACCTTCAGTAACCCACTCCACTTTGAATGTTTACCCGAGACACAGGTGGGGAGGTCCAGAGTGGGGAGTGTTAGGTCCAGGGGGTGCTCTTCTTGCTCCTTGACAGTGAAGAGAGAAAGAGCCATGGTGCATGATCTAGAGGCTAGTCATGCAGGCCGCACGCACTTTGGTGCAGAAACAAGAGAAAGGGGAAACAGGAAACAAAGTGCTGCCAGGAGACAGAGAAAAGATGCCCGGTTTTAGAGCTCATAAGCTCCAATAGAGGAGCAGATGCCATGCTTTCCCTCCAGCAAGTGGGGAGGGGTTAAGCAGTCCAAGTCGGGCCAGAGAAGACAGGGAAACTTCCCTGAAACAAAGAGAGTTTCGGCAGCTGCTTGGGAATATTCCTTATGGTCTCTGTCTTGAGTTAGACTAACCCCAATTGGCTCCAGTTATAGCCACTAACATGGGAAGTGAGTGAGGGAGAAGCCCTCACATCTATTAGGAGAAACAGAGAGAGATAAAGTCAGAGTCCACTTTGCTAGGGATGGCCCAGCAACCTGGGTTTACTAGAAGAAGGCTTATTTATGTAATTACCATCCAATATGTCAGGAGGAAGTTTACTAGCTGACTCATTCAGGCAAACACACTCTACAAAACCCCTTATTCTGGGGTCCTGGTGTAGAGCAATGAAGGCCTAGGTATGAGCAGTGAAGGTATCCTAGGTCCATTTGCCCTGTTTCCTGCAGATGAGAGCTAACTGATAGATCCCACTGAGGCCATGCAGTGTTACAGAAGCTCAGTTCTTTCCTAAATTTTGCAATCCAAATTATTCCCAGTGGGTTAAAAGGCACCCTAAGGTAGAATCCTTGGGAACTGAAAAAGCCTACTGAGGCCATGCTTCCAGAAAAGTAAAGAAGGTCCATTACCAAATCCCCTGACTCCTGGGTGGCATCCCACGCAGGATATGTCAGAGGTGCCCATGTGTCAAAAGCGACCAGAGGCATCCCTCAACAAAAATCGCTATTGATCACTATCCTGCCTTCCCTAGGAAGGCATTCCTGCCATAAAAGGTCCTGGAGGGGTGCCGGCATCCCTCCCCCTCCTCATCGCATCCTAGGCTGCTGATGGGTGCCTGGTGAATGGACCAAAAGACTGTACCATGCCATGCCATCATCTGTCTTGAAGACTGCATACTGTTTCGCCATTTTAACCCATGGAAATATTAGAAAAGTTTGGCAAGGGGAAATTACCCAATTTCATAGCTTTAAGTAGTCTGTAGAAGACAATGACAAAAAACAGTAAAGACTAAAATCCATCATGTCTATGCGACATTCCAACACATGTGGTCCTTACAGCCAACTTCCTCAGGAAATGGTCCCGGTTGCATCTTAATTCAATTGGGTACTGGTTTGGGCCAGCTCCCAGTGGAGGTCTCTCAGCCAGAAGTGGCTAGACCAGGGATGTGGAAGGGATCACATTAGATCAATCAGGAGGAAACCTCACATGGGAGTCTTAAGATTGGCAGCCGTCCTGGTGACTTAGGTGGCTGTCCCGGGTCTAAGAGAGACAACTTTATATAAGAACAGGAATAAAGAAAGGGTATCAAGTTTCTGGGTTTTATTGCCATTCTGGCCAGGGTACTAACTTACAGCCAAAAGGCAGACACTCTCCTTCCCATAGAGCAGCCTTTGGCTAGAGGATCACAGCCTGAGCAATTGACATGCAAGTGTTCCAATAAGACCATACTCCTTGAAAAGCCTCTGAAATGAGACTAAAGGAAAAGTAGAGAGAAAGTACTCACCAATTTTGCACCGAAGCTCAGAGTCCAAATGTAAAGACTCACAGCCCCACGTTGGGCACCATAGGATGAAGTTCTAGAACCGAGCTGAGGTTCGGTGGGCTGAGGTCCAGAGCCGATGACCAAGAAAGAATTCTTGAGACATCTTTGGTGCAAAATGGTGGTTTATTAAAGCACGGGGACAGTACCCGTGGTCAGGAAGAGCTGCTGCTCCAGGTTGTGAGAGATGGTAGGTTATGTACCTTGCAGTTGGGGGAAAGTGAGGGGAAGGGAGGTTTCAACGGAGCTTTCATATGCTAAAGAGGGCCTACAAGGTGCCAGGATACCACAGGCCTTGCCCCTAGACCAGTGTTGTCTTTTGGCAAGCCATTCACATTTCTGCTATCAAGAGTCTTTGTTAGTGAGATTTGGGTTTAGAAGAAATTTAACTTTATTTATTTTTTAAGATTATTTATTTATTTATTTGACAGAGAAAGATCACAAGTAGGCAGAGAGGCAGGCAGAGAGAGAGAGAGAGGAGGAAGCAGGCTCCCTGCTGAGCAGAGAGCCCGATGTGGGACTTGATCCCAGGACCCTAAGATCATGACCTGAGCCGAAGGCAGCAGCTTAAACCACTGAGCCACCCAGGCACCCAGAAATTTAACTTTATTTAGAGCTTGAGGAACTGAGTTATTTGCCTCTGGAAATTTGTGCTATTGATAAGGTAACTTCTTTGTTGTAGATCTCTAGGATATTTGTAAACCAAGGGAGATGCCTGTCTTGCAGGATTGTGATCTCTGCAAGTTAACTATTTGTTTCTCACTTATGGCAGTCAGGAATGTTACACACATTACCGAGGGGTGTGGGTGGAGAGGGGGTGTAAGATGCCAGCTTTTGCTTTGTCTTCAGCCAGCCTCCTGCTCCCTCATCACATGGGGATACCACACAGTCTAGTCAGCTGGTCACGACAGATTGCCAGCCCGTAGGGTGCCAGCCTTAACAGAAATGGCCATCCTCACTACCCACCCCCCTGACAGAAAAGGGCTGTATTTCTTCCCCTGGTCATCAGGGTCTCCTTAGCGTCTTCCTTAGTGGCCACCAGACTGGGCACCAGGGCCCTAGCCCACTCCATAGACGCTACCCAAGATTTATCCAAACAGCAACAGCCATCAAGGCCTCAGCCAAGTCTTTGGCATCCCTACAGCAACATATTACCTCAGTGGCCCAGGCTCACATATGTGAGGTTTCCAGAGTCACTGTCAACCAGCTCCTCCTGCATCCCTGCTCCCACCTGCCCACATCTGAGGAACCCTATGAGGAGGCCCTCTGCCAGCAGGAAGTAGCCAGATCTGAATTGCCACCCCTGTTACACCAAAAAAGTCAGAATGTTGGGTCGGTGGCCCTGGGAATGCAGGAGGAGCAATAAAATGGCCACCAGACCTCCATCTTCCCCCTACCCAGGACTTTCTTGCCAGAAGGACATCTGTCAAGGACACGTCACTTTGAGTAAATGGAAACTTATGCGAGAAACAGAAACCAGCCACTTTGGACTTTCCAACACACGACCTCTAACCTTACCAAGTATGGTCATGAGTCCCCACCTGGCCTTGGCCCAATAAAAGCTCACTGAACCCCTTCCTGGGTGCAGCTTCCCTGACTCTCCTCTCCTGAGTCATGGAACCTTGCCTTGTGCCTATCTCACCTGGTGTTGTGTGTATCTCGCCTGTAAAACCTTACAAGATAGACTTTTAAATAAAATTAAATCACATGAAAATTCTAAAAATGAGGGGAAAAACCACGATTGGCTTTGAAACAACAAAGGATGTGGAAAAGATATCTGCTCTCCCATGTTCATTATAGTATTGTTCACGGTAGCCAGAATATGGAAACAACCTAAGTGCCTGTCAAAGGATGAATGGATAAATAAGGTATATATATACATATATACATGTATATATACATGTATATACATACACATAATGAAATATTATTCATCCATGAGAAATAAAGATATTTGCAGCAACGTGGATGGGCCTAGAGTAATTTGCAACAATGTAGATGGACCTAGAGGTATAATGTTAAGTGAAATAAGTCAATCAGAGAAAGACAAATACCATTTTGTCGCTCTCGCCGGCAAGAACGACCCACAAACGTGATGGGTGGCAAGCTTCTTTATTAGTTCTCTCTCTGTCCCGACAGTCTCTCCGCTTTATATCCTTTACCTCTGCCAATCACCGATCTAGTCCACGCCCCTCTCCCTGATCACTCTGCGAGCACGGGCTCACCCATGCTTGCAGCCAGCCAATCAGTCTCGCTTCCTCAATCCCCGGGCACCTCCATATACGTGACTCCTTGCATCTATTTCATGGCTCTCCACAGCTCCCCCTTTTTATTTATATATGATGGCGGGGATCGTGCCTGTCTTAGGTTGCCGCCCTCACTCCCTACGCTTACCCGTCATCGGGTGTCCCTCCTGGCCGAGGGGTCCCTGCCTTAGGTTGCTATAGGGTGGGGTCGGTCTTACCCGTCTTTGACTACCGATCCAGCATATAAGCCATATCTGGGGGGAGGTACCAGCCTCTAGAGCCATCATAGCTTGAACCAAAACTTGTTGCTGCCGTCGCGCAACTCTACAGATGCATCTTAGTAGGAGCACTTGAGCCAGAATCATTAATATAATGAGGACTCCTATGCCTGCCCAGTTTTTGAGGAGCGAGAGTGATTGTTGTAGCATGACAACCCAATCATGGACAGTGCCAATGGGTACCTTAGTGGCGTTTATAACAATTTGGGCTCGCAACTGTTTGGTCAGGTTCTGGAATTCAACGCTCCAGGAACCATTGAGCATGCGACTCAGTTGTTTGGATAAATTTGCGGCGTGAGACAAATTATTATAAGCTACCGGGGTGACACAGAGTCCAGGCAGGTTTTGTATACACCCAACAGTCCATTAATCTGATTTTGTGTTGCAAGGGCTTCAGCTACCCTCCCGGTGACATTGTTGAGTGTTGCTGCAGTCTGTATCGAGGTTGTCAACGCCACTGCAGCAGCAGTAGCAGCGGCGACGGATGCTGCAATAGCTGCAATAATGGCTGCTGTTATTCCAAAGTCTCGTTTATGTCGAAGCAGCACCGGCAGGTTGTCGGGGTTCACCTGTACTGGCATCGGGATATACGTCGTTATCTTGGCTATTACTGCCGAGTCTCCCACCGTGGCATTCCAACATTCTGATAGCAGACAATTCTGGGACTCACAAGAGAGACTAGATGACTTGTTAATAGTAGAAGCATTAAAAACTATGAAGAGAAAGGGAGCTCTAACACAGACGGGCGTTGGTGAGTAACTTATGTGCTTAGCTGAGGTGCAATTGCAAGTAACATTTGTTTCAAATTGAGAGCCTACGTGATCTTAAAACCGCTCTGGCCAGGTTGGCCCAATCTGCGCCACAGCTGCAGCTTCCGCTTCTGCTTTCAGCTGCGCCATTACTTCTCCTTGCATTCTTAATTCCTCTAATGCCTTCTGCAACTCCACCTCCTTACTCTCGAATTGCTGTCTTATGGCTTCCAAATCCTGTAATGCCTGGAGACTGGGAGATTTCTCCTTCTTATCTGCCTCTCTCTCCCCTATTTCCTGCAACTCGCTATCTGAGAGTCCTTCCGAACTTTCACTTTCAGAGTTGGAGTCTTGGGAAGACCCTTTATGAGACTCCTCCTTTACCTGCTCCAGAACCTCCCCTCCCTGTTGCACTGCTTGCTTCAAGGGCTCTCGAGTAGATTGTAAACACACTCTCACCAAGGACCACACGGCAAGGGTTGAGTAAATGGTTACAAATGGGCATCGTTTCAAGTCCTCCCCCAGGTGCTCCCACTGTGGCACATTCAGGAGCCCCTCCTCTATAAACCAGGGGGCAACTTCTCCTACTTCTCTCAAGAAAGAGTGGGCTGTTTTCGTCTTTAAGGGGGTGCCATTTGCCTTGAGGATATCCTTTAGAGGGCCCTCCATCCTGCACCTAGCAATCTCGTTTCCCATCCTGGGAAAACTTTCTCTCTATCGTCCCTGAAGAGCCTTATAAGCAACCTTACCTCCGATCGTCTTCAGGGAACCTCCCTGTCAATAGACAGTTATTGGTGCACTCCTTACCTTATCGTTGCTCTACCTCGATCACCTCTTTGCGACGCGGGCGAAGTCCCGGGTCTTGGCACCACTTGTCGCTCTCGCTGGCAAGAACGACCCACAAACGTGATGGGTGGCAAGCTTCTTTATTAGTTCTCTCTGTCCCGACAGTCTCTCCGCTTTATATCCTTTACCTCTGCCAATCACCGATCTAGTCCACGCCCCTCTCCCTGATCACGCTGCGAGCCGGGCTCACCCATGCTTGCAGCCAGCCAATCAGTCTCGCTTCCTCAATCCCCGGGCACCTCCGTATACGTGACTCCTTGCATCTATTTCATGGCTCTCCACACCATTTGATTTCACTCATATGTGAAATTTAAGAAACAAAACAAATGAACAAAGAAAAAAAAAAGAGACAAACAAGAAAACAGTCTCTTTAAATACAAAGAACAAACTGGTGTTTGCCAGAGGAGAGGTAGATAAGGGGATGGGTGTAATAGATACAGGGGATTAAAAGTACACTTTTATCTTGGTTAGGTTTTGTTTTGGGCATTGTCTCTAAGTCCTAGAGACCTAATACACAGTATAGTGAATAGAGACAGCAGTCCTATATTATAATCATCAAATCTGTTAAGAGATTAGAACTTAATTATTCCAACCACTAAACAAAAAGGGTAAATATATAACATGATAGAGGTGCTAGTTATTGCTGCATTGGCATCATATTAAAATGTATAAATATAAATATGAATTTATAAATATAAATTTATAAATATATATATCTATATATATAAAATATCAAATTAACTGAACTGGGCAGCATCCTAGGAGCTCTAAGAAGCTATACAAAATGAAAGACTTTTATAGGCAGAAGGGAGTAGGGACAAGGCAGCTATACTAAGCAAAAAAGTGTCTTGGGTATTGCAAGGTTATTTTCCCTGTAAGGGGTGGCAGGGGCCCCACCAAGCAGGTCACTTAACTAGTGCAGATGAGGTGATTTTAATTATCTATTTTAAAATTCCATTTCTGGGACAGCTGATTATTTAAATCTCTGGTTACATGAGGCTTGGCATAAGTGATTTCATTTTGTTTTTGTTGTTTCTTTTTAAAGAATATAAAAAACAAGGGGCACCTGGGTGGCTTAGTTCAGTTCATGATCCCAGGGTCCTGGGATCAAGCCCCACATTTGGCTCTCTGCTCAGCAGGGAGCCTGCTTCCTCCTCTCTCTCTCTCTGTCTGCCTCTCTGCCTACTTGTGATCTCTGTCTGTCAAATGAATAAATAAAATCTTTAAAAAAGAATACCAAAACAAAAAGTAAAAGTTGAAATACAGTGGAGTCATTTATGTCAAGGTATTTTCAAATGGACCTGGGAAGCCATTAAGGAGAAGGGCTTATACTCCTCCTTGAAGGTAGAATTGTAAAAATTCCAAAATTTTTACACCTGCCTGAACACCTGTGACATGTTATAGTAATACAGTTTTGCTTAGTGACAGCCTTAGCAGTGAGCATTCTCTTTTTGCTGTAATAAGCCCTGACTTTTTCTTGGTGGTGGAACACTATTTGGGTTGCTACTAAAATTTGTGTACCCAAATTGCGATTCTTTGATCCCAAATACATACTTCGGCTTCATTATTGCCTCCTGGCAATTTTAGATTGACAAAAAAGACAGCAGTTCAATAGGCAGAAAAAGTATTTGATAATCTTTAATAGCCATTGCTGTAGGTGGTGGTGTGTATGTGGGAAAGAGGAGGAGGATGCAGGCTTTGGAGCTAGAAAAATAAGGATTTATCTTTAAAATGATAAATCGTGAAACACCTGGGTGGCTTGACCTGCTTTCAGCTCAGGTCATGATGTCAGGGTCCTGGAATCGAGTCCCGCTTCGGGCTCCTTGCTCAGACAGAAGCCTGCTTCCTCCCTCTGCCTGCAGTTGCCCCTGCTTGTGTCCCCCCACCCCTGACAAATAAATAAATAAAATCTTTAAAAAATAAAATAAAACAAAATGATAAATTATAATGATTTTTAAATGAGAGAAATGGCCAACTGAACATGGTACATCAAGAAATGACTAATGAGCATGCAAGGGCTGCTGCAATGAACCATGAGCCTTTTTTTTTTAATTTTTTATTTTTTATAAACATATATTTTTATCCCCAGGGGTACAGGTCTGTGAATCACCAGGTTTACACACTTCACAGCACTCACCAAAGCACATACCCTCCCCAATGTCCATAATCCTACCCCCTTCTCCCAAACTCCCTCCCCCCAGCAACCCTCAGTTTGTTTTGTGGGATTAAGAGTCACTTGTGGTTTGTCTCCCTCCCAATCCCATCTTGTTTCATTGATTCTTCTCCTACCCACTTAAGCCCCCATGTTGCATCACCACTTCCTCATATCAGGGAGATCATATGATAGTTGTCTTTCTCTGCTTGACTTATTTCGCTAAGCATGATACGCTCTAGTTCCATCCATGTTGTCGCAAATGGCAAGATTTCATTTCTTTTGATGGCTGCATAGTATTCCATTGTGTATATATACCACACCTTCTTGATCCATTCATCTGTTGATGGACATCTAGGTTCTTTCCATAGTTTGGCTATTGTGGACATTGCTGCTATAAACATTCGGGTGCACGTGCCCCTTTGGACCACTACGTTTGTATCTTTAGGGTAAATACCCAATAGTGCAATTGCTGGGTCATAGGGCAGTTCTATTTTCAACATTTTGAGGAATCTCCATGCTGTTTTCCAGAGTGGCTGCACCAGCTTGCATTCCCACCAACAGTGTAGGACGGTTCCCCTTTCTCCACATCCTCGCCAGCATCTGTCATTTCCTGACTTGTTGATTTTAGCCATTCTGACTGGTGTGAGGTGATATCTCACTGTGGTTTTGATTTGTATTTCCCTGATGCCGAGTGATATGGAGCACTTTTTCATGTGTCTGTTGGCCATCTGGATGTCTTCTTTGCAGAAATGTCTGTTCATGTCCTCTGCCCATTTCTTGATTGGATTATTTGTTCTTTGGGGGTTGAGTTTGCTAAGTTCTTTATAGATTCTGGACACTAGTCCTTTATCTGATATGTTGTTTGCAAATATCTTCTCCCATTCTGTCAGTTGTCTTTTGATTTTGTTAACTGTTTCCTTTGCTGTGCAAAAGCTTTTGATCTTGATGAAATCCCAATAGTTCATTTTTTCCCTTGCTTCCCTTGCCTTTGGCGTTGTTCCTAGGAAGATGTTGCTGTGGCAGAGGTCGAAGAGGTTGCTGCCTCTGTTCTCCTCAAGGATTTTGATGGATTCCTTTCACACATTGAGGTCCTTCATCCATGTTGAGTCTATTTTTGTGTGTGGTGTAAGGAAATGGTCCAATTTCATTTTTCTGCATGTGGCTGTCCAATTTTCCCAGCACCATTTATTGAAGAGGCTGTCTTTTTTCCATTGGACATTCTTTCCTGCTTTGTTGAAGATTAGTTGACCATAGAGTTGAGGGTCTATTTCTGGGCTCTCTATTCTGTTCCATTGATCTATGTGTCTGTTTTTGTGCCAGTACCATGCTGTCTTGATGATGACAGCTTTGTAATAGAGCTTGAAGTCCGGAATTGTGATGCCACCAACGTTGGCTTTATTTTTCAATATCCCTTTGTCTATTCGAGGTCTTTTCTGGTTCCATATAAATTTTAGCATTATTTGTTCCATTTCTTTGAAAAAGATGGATGGTACTTTGATAGGAATTGCATTAAATGTGTAGATTGCTTTAGGTAGCATAGACATTTTCACAATATTTATTCTTCCAATCCAGGAGCATGGAGCATTTTTCCATTTCTTTGTGTCTTCCTCAATTTCTTTCATGAGTACTTTATAGTTTTCTGAGTATAGATTCTGTGTCTCTTTGGTTAGGTTTATTCCTAGGTGTCTTATGGTTTTGGATGTTGTAAATGGGATTGACTCCTTAATTTCTCTTTCTTCTGTCTTGTTGTTGGTGTAGAGAAATGCAACTGATTACTAGTATTCTGATAATTCAAACAAAGACAAAGAGAGGGAATAGAAGCGTTGTAAAGCAAAAGACAGATGTATCATTGTTTGTAGAAAAGATTTTGGCGATGGAGAACCCTCAGACCTCAGAAGTAGCAGCCCCAAGGTGCAGCCCCAAGCGCCATCATCAAGCATTTCAACAAATCCCTTCAGGCCATTGATTTCATTTTAGCATAAGATTCACATGGGTGGCTTATTAAAGGCAAATGGCTGGGCTTGACCCTGGAGTTTCTGATTTAGTAGATCTGGGATGAAAGTCAAGAATTTACATGTCTAACAAGCTCTCAGGAGATGCAGAAGCTGCAGATCTGGAGACACTTTGAAAGACATGGCTCTGGTTTGTGTCCCTAATGCTCTGGCCTAGTAAAAGCTTTTCTCCACTGCTTACATGTCCTCCACCAAACCCCACCCTGAGCCTTTACGAGGCTACCGAGACTCTTTAAAATGGCATCAGGGAAATCCCTGGTTGTCCTGGCTCTTTCTCCTACAGTGACTTTCCCCCAGAAATTTCAAGGAGATGATCTAGGCAGGGAATTCACCACCCATGTCTCTGGGAGGCCCAACATGATCTGCCTTGGAGACACCCAGAGCTTATTCAAAGTTTCCAGGAACTTGGAGGCTGAATTCTCAGAGCACCCATTTAATAAATTGTTCTACTGTCATAGTACTTTTTAGACAATTAAGATCAAAAGAATAATAGGAATGAAATTATCTTCCTCTTTTGTTACCCCAAAAATAGCTATGCAGAGAGGGAAATTTCTTTCCTTCATTTATTCCTTCTTCACTTGGTACATCCAAACACTGGCAGTCAACAAGAGCATGCTCCTGGAGGTTAAAAAAGCTTTACCTTCCTACAAAGGATATATGGTCCTATGAAAAATAACAAATAATAAAACTAAATAAATAAATAAGCACCATCTTATTGTAAGGGCCTATTTTGCCAGAGCAGCTTCATCTTGGTTGAACAGCCATTTTGTTGTTTATGCAGTAAAACTTAAACTGACCCTGCCCACCCTCCCAGGGGACTTACTTAAAAGCAGTACAGGAAACCAGTCCCAGGTAATGGAACCCAAATACAAGGGTGGATCAGGCCAGGTAGAGACATCCAATCAGTGGGACACACATACTGTCTCCCTAAATACCAAGGAGTATGGGCTCCACCTTTTGGGTGCCAATTCTGACCAAGGTGATAGGCTAGTTCAAATAGCTACTATGGGGTGAATTATAGTTCAACTGGCCACCTGTGTGTGACCTAGCATGGCTGTGCATTTTTCTCTGTGTGTTACAATCTCATTGGCCAACTGTGTGTGGCCAGGCTCAACCACATGGCCTTTGTTCTATAAAAGTTAGTCTGTAAGGTGGGGGGGGAGGTCCTCCCTCTCTGTAAGAGGCAGCCCAGAATGGTCAGTTTGATTCTTGATGCTTGGCACAAAATAAAGCTTTGCCTGTCTTTTGCTTTGTATCAATCTCATTCCTTTGATTACGGACCCAACATTATTTTCTTGGGATTAAAAAAAAAAAAAAGATACTGCCCTAATTCTCGCCTCCCCTTCTTCACAGGATTTAATTTCAAAGTTAGGAGTTTCTCCCTGATGTGTGTGCTAATGTTACAAAGAACCCAGTAGATGGGGTGCCTGAGTGGCTCAGGCTATTAAGAGGCTGGCTTCAGCTGGGGTCATGATGCCAGGAGTCCTGCATAGGGCTCCCTGCTCAGTGAGGAGCCTGCTTCTCACTCTTCCTCTGTCTCTCAGCTCATGCTCTCACTCTCTCTCTCTATCTCAAATAAATAAAACATTAAAAACAAACAAACAAAAAACCCCACAAAAAAACCCAGCAGAGTTGACCTGCAGAATACCATTTTAACAAAAATGAAATGCATGAGAAATAAGGTCTCTATTTCAAGAGACAGAATGTAGTCATTAGTGACATTGATCCTGAAAAACCAAGCATTTAAAGAGTGAAAATACCCCCTTAGAATTTACTGGGCACCTGAGTTCTCTGCAGACCTTAGGGAGAGAAATTGTGATGGAGGTGGAAAGATTTCCAGATTAGTTGGTTAAACAGACAGTGAACAATGAAGGAAACAGAAGTAGCATGTATAGACCAAATCTGAAGTTTAGAGCAATGCTCAAAGGAGACGACAGGTCTATGAGTGAGTTATATTTCTACTGAAGGAAATAGGCATGTGGAACATTCCCATGTTATTGGAAATTAAAACATTACATTCAGACATTGGAATATATGAGTTTAAAAAAGACAAATGAAGCACAAGTTCCCCCAAAAGTTAGAAAGGGATGGGATTCAAAGCTCAGGTGAAGGTTTTAAAGAGGCAGTCATTAATAAAATAATTGTACAAGTAATTATTTAATTACAGTGGAGGCTAATGGGGTGAATAGCATTGTGTTCAGTGAGAACATATATCTGGTGGGGCCCATGTAATGAGAACTGAAGGTTTTGGATAGGATTCAGCCAGGCATTTGATTACCTAACTTGACTCTCACAACAGGAATGTCTCACTCTCCTTACAGGTAGTTGACTTATATGACTATCTGCACAGACAGAATATCACCAGACCAATCATTTGGCCTCCAAAGTAATTATGCTAATGGGGTGTTCTTCGGGCCCTTCAACCTCTTTCTAAGATGTTTTATCTTCCCCCAAAATGTTGCTTCTCTGTTATCCCATCTCTTTGAAAGCTAACTCCACCAACTTCTGCACTCATGGAATTGTTTGACTCCAGTGTTCTCAGCTGGCCTGATTTTGACTCCTCTGAGACAAATTCTGGTTATCACAACACGGTGCTAGCATCTAGTGGGTAAAGCTCAGGGATGCTGTTAAACATCATAAAATTAGAGAACAGCCTCCTATGACAAACAATACAGACCCCAAATGTCATTTTTTGGTTGAGGCTGAGAAACCCTGGTCTAAACAGTAGAGGAATAATATTAAAAATTTTATCAAAACTCCCAATCATTCCGTATTATTTTAATAATGACATTGAAAGTATCATTATAAAATAGATCTCATTTTTTTTTCTTTTTTTCCGTTTGTGCTGCTTAATATTTTTTATTGTGGTTAGATTAGGTTCATATGACATAAGATGTGCCATTTTAGACATTTTGAAGTGCACATTCCTACACACTTGTACTGAGTGCATTCACATTGTTGGGCCACCATTAATTACCACCATCCATCTCCAGAATTTCTTCATCTTCCCAAATTGAAGCTTTGTATCCATTAAACACTAACCTTCTATTTCCTCCCTTCTTCCAGTCCTTGACAACCACCATTCTAGTTTCTGTCTTTGTGAGTTTGACTACTCTTGGTACCTCATATAAGTGGAATCCTATAAAATTTATCCATTTGCAATATCTTAATTTCAACATTCTCAATTTTCAAAACCTGGCTCCTGATGTCCAATTTCCTTTCATATTTATTCCACCATAGCCCTCCTTATCTCAATGGAAACAATTCCATTCTTTCATGGTTCAGGCTCCAAACCCTGGAGCCAATCTTGACTCCTCTCTTTATCTCATACTCATGTCCTGACAGACAACATATCCTCTTGGTTCTACCTCCTGAGCATAGCCCTAAGGACCACTTCTCAACCCTTACACTACTCATACCACCCTGGCCGTAGCTATATGTATCTCATCTGCTTGCTGCTCTTGGCCCCAAGCAGGCATCCTCACACCTTGAAACCCATTCTCAACTCAGCAGCTAGGATGATCTTTGAAGTCCTGAGTCTTATGGTGTCATGCATCTGCCCAAAGCCCTGCAATATCTCCTCACATCACTCAGAACAAATGAAAGCAAAAGTTTTTCAAAGTTAGGGACTCACATGATCCCTGTGGAAATCTGTCTTCCTCTTGCATTATGATCCCATTCTCCACTCCAGACACATCCTCGCCAGTGAAAGTCCCACCTCAGTGTCTTTGCCATTAACATTACTATCTGTCCAGAGCACTCCACCCCTAGATGTGCATTCACCTTCTTCACAAATGTAATGTGTACTCAATGAGATTTATTATGAACAGGCTTTTTAATAGGACAACCCATTCTTCGCACACACCTGTACCTATTTATCCTTGCAGTGGTTGAAGCAAAAATATGACTGACACAGTAAAAACTCAGTAAACAATAAATGTTGTTCTAAAGGGGCTGCTAAAAACATTGTTTGCTGACCACAGTTGATTGGCCCAACCTGGAAAGAGAACATATTTGTGCAGATCAGAATAATTTCCTCAGATGTTTCCCCTCTTTCCCCCTTTTTCTTCCTTCCTTCCTTCCTTCCTTCCTTCCTTCCTTCCTTCCTTCTTCTTCTCTTTCTTCTTTCTTTCTTTCTTTCTTCCTTCCTTCTTCCTTTCCTTTCTTCTTTTTGGCACATGGGTAGCCAAAGTAATTCCAGTTCTTAAATAGTACAGCTCTGAGGTGTGAGTTGTGAGAGATGCTGGCCTCTATGTCTCCGTTTGAAAGTGGCCAGTTTGAGAAACCAAAACTGATAGCCTGAAAGGAAATACTCATGGTGTTTGAGTCTCAGTGTCTAGTGTGTGTCCAGCTGAGCCTCTGCTTGGTTATGTTCAGATGAATCAGGGATTCTCTTCTATCACTTGTCTCAGTTCACCTGTCTAGTGCCACCTTATCTTTATGTGAGACAGGACCATGAGATGATCATACCCACTGAAAATCAGCAAGGAGTGCTGTGACAGATTCCATATCCTCAGCTCAAGGCCTTATCAACTAATTGGTGGCAAATTCTAGATCACACATCTCCTGTGGTAAGCTAATTAATAGCCTTGCAAAAATGTCCAGGTACTAATCTTCAGAATTTGGGAATGTGTTACTTTGGATGACAAAAGGCACTTTGTAAGTACTGTTAAGTTAGGGATCTCGAGATGGGAAATATACCCTGAATTATCTGGGTCAACTCAATGTAATCATCAGGGTCCTTCCAAAAGGAAGCAGAGAGCCTAATACAGATTTCAATCCAGAATCTGGGATCGTGACCTGAGCTGAAGGCAGATGCTTAACTGAGCCACCTAAATGCCCCAATAAAAATATTTTTTAAATAAAAATTTAAAGAATTTTTAAAAATTCCTCAGGGTGGGTAGAAAACTTTTACTTTTGTTTTCAATTGGATTTGACACACCAATATCATGCTTACCACTTTGTGTTGTAATCATTTGGTTCCCTCCACAATGTGTACACAGCAGAAAATAAATTCACAATGGATTAGACTTAATGGAATTAAAGTGAATTGAAGCCACATCAAATTAGTCTTTTCTCTCTAACAAACTTTAATTTTTGAGTAATTTTACATCCTATGTTCTCAATACTTAGCTCCCTTTGTTTCCTCCTCCAAAAGTTTCTCCTTTCCTGATGTTGTTTTGATACGTTATAGGTGTTACCACTTGCCTTAGTTTCTTATTCTGGGTTCACAGAGAAGCCGATGCTGAGCCAAGAATTTATGTGCAAGCACTTTATTGGAAGGAGCAAGGAATATGGAACATGGGTAAGAGAGAGAGAAATGACACATGGAAGAAAATACATCAGTTAATTTTATATTAAGTCAGCTTCCACAGGGAATGAGAGAGTTTTC
>NC_081558.1:6706608-6717206 GCF_022355385.1 Mustela nigripes | reverse complement strand
TTAGTTTCTTATTCTGGGTTCACAGAGAAGCCGATGCTGAGCCAAGAATTTATGTGCAAGCACTTTATTGGAAGGAGCAAGGAATATGGAACATGGGTAAGAGAGAGAGAAATGACACATGGAAGAAAATACATCAGTTAATTTTATATTAAGTCAGCTTCCACAGGGAATGAGAGAGTTTTCATCCTGTGGGGAAATTCTGGAAAATGCTACAAAATACAAACCTCAGAAATATCCTAGACAATGAGTGAAAGACATAATAAACCTCATAACTCTCCATCAAGGGCTGTTTTTGTTGCGGCATAATTCCCTGGTATTTTTGCCATGGCTATTGGGCAAAGTTGGTGCTGACTGAGGCTGGCATTTGGCAGTCATGTGGTGGACATGTAGGGAGGATCCCAGGTAATGTGGAGAAATGTGGACAGCATCTACCACTCCATCCTTCACTGAACACTCAATTCTATCAACATTCTTCTCAGATGAGCTAAGTTCAGAACACATCCTACATGTGTGTAAATACCATTCTTGATGACACCTCCAGAGAGTCCCAGAAAAAAAAAAATTAAACCATGTGAGAGAATAACTCTTATTCTATTGTATTGATCATCACATGTTTTAGGATCTTAGAGGGTGTATCTTAAAATTGCATATATGAGAAATAAAAGTCAAGTAAAAGAAGCAAAGAGAGAAAGGAAGGAAAGGGGTAAGGATCACAAGGAATGAAACTACATCTCAGGTATACTAGGCAGCATATTGCTATGAATATAATCATGGAAATCTAGATTCTTATTTTGAAGTTGAAAATCACATCACTGTTCATGTAAAAAGTAGAATAGAAACTCCGTGTCAGCCAGCCAGGTTATAATCCAACTCAGTTTCACTCTCTTCTTTTGAGAAGTCAGGTGAATGAGGGGAAATGTCTTCAGGACATATTTTCAAGGTGACGTAAAGTCAAACATGTGAAGGAACAAAGAGGCACAGTTCTGATATGGTAAACACTTTGGTATGATCATGCATGCATGATTTCATTCCATTTCTTGTGGGGAAAACAAGCACACAAATAAATGAAGGTGAAGAAACAATGTTTTAGAGGATAATTTTGGGGGCAACCACAGCAGCTCAATAAGACAGGTAGTTTAAGCATAAAGTTAGAAATCTTAAGAATGGCTACAAGAAAGCTGGACAAACATGGAATTTTATGTACAGCATATAGAGAAGACAAGTGAGAAAGTTCTTTGGAGGGATTGCTGAGGAGAGACTAATACAAAAACAAATAAAAGAGAATTCATGGCAACTTTGGGGAATGGATAAATCAAACATGTCTATGAGAAGAGAAGAAGACAGATTCAAGGTCACATTTCCCTTTGCAGCCCCCAATGTCCACTTGGTTCTGAGGCAAGTGGCCCATCATGGACATGAAGCCTTCGCAGGGCTCCCTTCACATCCTTGTTCCTCAGGCTGTAGATGAAGGGGTTCAGCATGGGGGTGACCACAGTGTACATCACTGAGGCAACTGAGCTTCTCTGGGAGAAATGGGTCACAGCAGATGTGAGGTAGACCCCTAGGCTTGTGCCATAGAACAAAGAGACCACAGAGAGATGAGACCCACAAGTAGAAAATGCTTTATACTTGCCCTCAGTGGAGGTCATCCTCATTAAGGAGGAGACAATCTGAGAGTTTGAGAAGAGGATCCCGGTGAGGGGAAACATGCACAACAGGGCAGAGTCAACATACAAGCAGATGTTATTGATGAGGGTGTCAGAGCAGGCCACCTTGAGAATCTGAGACAATTCACAGAACAAATGTGGAAGTTCCATGCCTGGACAGAGAGTCAACCACCCTACCAGTAGAATATGAATCAGGGAAACCCAGAAAATGGTGAGCCAACAAATCAGAACCAGGAGGACACAGAGTCGTGGGTTCATGATGACAGAGTAGTGCAAGGGATGGCAGATGGCCACATACCTGTCATAAACCATCACCGTCAAGAGGAAATCATCCATTCCAGCAAAAACCATAAAAAAATACACCTGAGTGATGCATCCTATATAGGAAATATCTTTGCTGTGTGCCTGGATGTTCAGCAGCATCTTGGGGATGGTGGTGGAGGTGAAACAGATGTCAACAAGGGACAGGTTGGAGAGGAAGAAGTACATAGGGGTGTGGAGATGGGGGTCAAAGAGGATAGCCAGGATAATGAGCAGGTTTCCCAGCACAGTGACCAAGTACATGGACAGGAACAAGCCAAAGAGGAGAGGCTGTAGTTCTGGATCTTCTGAGAGGCCCAGAAGGAGGAACACTGATACTTCTGTCTTGTTTCCTGCTCCCATGTAGCTGGTGTGTTTGCTGGAGAAGGAGACAAAAGCAACCTTCAATGAACAGCCAGCTGGCACTTCCTAGTATTTACCTTTGATCCCATTTTGCATGGACATCATTTACCCTTCATTAGTCCTTCCAATGCCAGTGATCCACTCATTGAAGTGGTAGCCCATTTCCATTCTAAATGTGCATAATAATTGAGACTATCTTTGACTTGGTGGAAATCTTTCTCTTTTTATCTGCTACTTACTGGTTCTAATTCTTCTATTCAAATCTGTGGATATAAAGTGGTTTCTTCCTTGAGATGATCTTCCAAAATAATTGAAGACATTTAAGATCTTTGATAACTTTCTTTATTCTGATAACCCTATCCTAATGATTAAGATAGGTTTTCAACTCAAATAACCTTCACTCTGCAACCTGGTGTGTCCTACTGATGTCATAGTTAACTCTCAAAAAGTCTTTTCTCCCCCAAAAAATGTGTTTAGTGCTATTGCCTTTTTAAAATAATGATTTAAAATGCTTTTGTGCTACAAAAGTTGGGTGCATATGGACCACATCTTCCTTATCCATTCGTCCATTGAAGGGCATCTTGGTTCTTTCCACAGTTTGGCAACCGTGGCCATTGCTGCTATAAACATTGGGGTACAGATAGCCCTTCTTTTCACTATATCTGTATCTTTGGGGTAAATACGCAAGAGTGCAATGGCAGGGTCATAGGGAAGTTCTATTTTTAATTTCTTGAGAAATCTCCACACTGTTCTCCAAAGACGCTGCACCAACTTGCATTCCCACCAACAGTGGAAGAGGGTTCCCCTTTCTCCACATCCTCTCCAACACATGTTGTTTCCTGTCTTGCTAATTTTGGCCATTCTAACTGGTGTAAGGTGATACCTCAATGTAGTTTTAATTTGAATCTCCCTGATAGCTAGTGATGATGAACATTTTTTCATATGTCTCATAGCCATTTGTATGTCTTGATTGGAGAAGAGTCTGTCTATATCTTCTGCCCATTTTTTGATATGCTTGTCTGTTTTGTGGGTGTTGAGTTTGAGGAGTTCATTATAGATCCTGGATATCAACCTTTTGTCTGTACTGTCATTTGCAAATATCTTCTCCCATTCCGTGGGTTGCCTCTTTGTTTTCTTTGCTGTGCAGAAGCTTTTGATTTTGATGAAGTCCCAAAAGTTCCTTCGCTTTTCTTTCCTTTGCCTTTGGAGACATATCTTGAAAGAAGTTGCTGTGGCTGATATCGAAGAGATTACTGCCTATGTTCTCCTCCAGGATTCTGATGGATTCCTGTCTCACATTGAGGTCTTTTATCCATTTTGAGTTTATCTTTGTGTACGGTGTAAGAGAATGGTCGAGTTTCATTCTTCTACATATAGCTGCCCAGTTTTCCCAGCACCATCTATTGAAGAGACTGTCTTTTTTCCACTGTATAATTTTTCCTGTTTTGTCGAAGATTAATTGACCACACAGTTGAGGGTCCATATATGGGCTCTGTACTCTGTTCCACTGGTCTATGTGTCTGTTTTTATGCCAGTACCATGCTGTCTTGGTGATCATAGCTTTGTAGTAAAGCTTGAATACCCAACTTTTGTAGCAACATGGACAGGACTGGAAGAGATTATGCTGAGTGAAATCAGTCAAGCAGAGAGTCAATTATCATATGGTTTCACTTATTTTTGGAGCATAACAAATAGCATGGAGGACATGGGGAGTTAGAGAGGAGAAGGGAGTTGGGGGAAATTGGAAGGGGAGGTGAACCATGAGAGACTATGGACTCTGAAAAACAATATGAGGGTTTTGAAGGGGTGGGGGGTGGGAGGTCGGGGTACCAGGTGGTGGGTATTATAGAGGGCACAGATAGCATGGAGCACTGGGTGTGGTGCAAAAATAATGAATACTGTTATGCTTAAAATAAAAAATAAATTAAAAAAATAAAAAACTAAATGCTTTTGTGCACAGTACAATGTTAATAAATAACTATTTTCATTAATGTGTTCCTTTTATGGCAATCACTTTTTGGTAAATAACTGTCCTCAAACACAGTATTATAGAACTGTCATTTAGAAAAAGGGATCTCGAGTCAGACTTTCTGGAATAAAACATTTGGTCTACCAACTTACTCTCTGTGTGACCCTGACAAAGTTGATAATCTCTTGTAGCTGCAGATATCTCAGTTCTACTATAGGAGTAGTAAATATTCCCTGCATTGCATGCCTGGGGAGTGAATTGAATGAGATGACACATGTAATGTTTCTAGTGTGGTTCTTGTGACATACAGAGGACATTTGACAAATGTGGGCTTCTGTTCTTACCATTACAAAAACATTGTCTTGTATGGCTATCATTTATCAATATTCTATTTAAACTGTGGCAGCCATCAAAGATGGAATTCTGATCATCATAAACACAACAGGTATGTCACCTCTTTTGACTACCATGTAGCACTTCTAGTTAATGAAGCCCCTATGCTTCCCTCTTTCTGATACCACCTGCCAAGTGGATTCTTCCAAGAAAGAAGAAAAAGCCTATGGACTACATAAATAAGAAGGGGGGAAATCACAAATCATCAGAAATCATTAAAATGAAATACATAGCATGTGTGAGAGTGTATATTATATGTTCATGCTCACAAGTGGGAGTGTGTTACATTAAAAACCAGAACAGTTAATTGCAAAAAAGATTGATTTGATAAAAAAATATTTAAAGCTTCTATAAATCAAACCTTCCTAAAAATTGAAAGGAAAATTTAAGATGTGAAAATAAATGTCTACATCTCAATAATAGAAAAAGTTTTAGTATTATTAATGTTGATAGAATGCTAATTAATTAAAAGGAAAACAGAACCACTGAGGACCAGTTTAGCTTAGGACAGTGGGTAGAAAAGACTTCTCTGTAATATGAACATTTGAGCTGCTAGAGATAATTAATTAATTAAGAGAAATAAGGAGAGGGGACACATTTTGGGCAGAAAGAATAGAATTTGCAGTTTCCCCAAGTTGGGTGAGCTTGGTAATGGAAGGGATTTAAGAGGCCAGTGAGATGTAGAGCAGACAGTGAGGTTCACGAGGGAGAGAGTATGTGAGAAGCACATGGGGAGCTTCCTGTACTATTCCTTAATGTGCCTATCATGTTAGTAATTATATATATATGGTTACATATATAATGTATATCTACTGATATCTAGATATATAATATATATTTTCTGGGCTAGAAACAGAGTCTGTTTTTGCTCACCATTGTTTTCCCAGGGACTTACATAGTGTCTGCACATAGTAGTTGTTCAACACATGCAAATGTTAGATATATAATAAAGACTGAGACCAAAAGCGTCAACTAGAATGCAAAAAAGGGAATCTTCAAGCTCATCGTATACCTGAATGTGAACACAAAATAGAATAGTAAGGTTAAACACAATGCATTTATACCTACTTAAAAGAGTAGCATATCATGAACAAGTCATACCTATTCTAGGAATGGAAAGATGTTTAATGCTAGGATGTTTGCAAAAACAGCTTACCACAAATAAAGGGAAATGAAGAGGAATCATAACCATAATCACAATAGAAAATGGATTTGAGAAAATGCAGCAGCCGGGTGCCTGGTTGGCTCAGGTGGTTAGGTGATTGCCTTCAGCTCAGATCATGATCCCGGAGTAGAGTCCCAGAATTGAGTCCTGCAGTGGCTCCCTGGTCAGTAGGGATTCTGTTCTCCCTCTGATGCTACCCCCTCTTATGCACTCTCTCTCTCTAAAATAAATAAATAAAATTATATTTAAACAGGTGGGGGTGCTTGGGTGGCTTAGTAGTTAGGTGTCTGCCTTTGGCTCAGGTCATGATCCCAGGGTCCTGGGATTGGCCCCTGTGTGGGTCTCACTGCTTAGTGGGAAGCCTGTTTCTCCCTTTCCCACTCCCCCTGCTTGTATTCCCTCTCTCTCTCTCTCTCTCTCTCTCTGTCAAATAAATAAATAAATAAATAAAATATTTTTTTAAAAAAAGGAAAATGTAGTAGCCATTCCTGTAGTTAGTTGCCAGGATAGAGCTTCTAATTAAGGAGGAAACTAAGAACAATTTCTTTCTTTCTTTCTTTCTTTCTTTCTTTTTTTTAAGATTTTATTTATTTATTTATTTGTCAGAGAGAGAGAGCACGCGAGTGAGTGCACCCACAAGGAGGCAGAGTGGCAGACAGAGGCAGAGAGAGAAGTAGGCTCCCTGCCAAGCAAGGAGTCTGATGTGAGACTCCATCTCAGGACCCTGGGGTCATGACCCCAGCCGAAGGCAGTGGCTTAACTGACTGAGCCTCCCAGGCATCCCAGAACAATTTCTTAACCCAATGAGGAATAGCTGTTGAAAATTACAATCAACGGAATACTCTACATTAAAATACTGAAGTATTTGTGTTAAATTCATGAAAAGGACAAGGCAGTCCATTCCAAATTTAATCATTCAATATTCTCATGGACATTTAAAGAGACTGATGAGAAAAGGAAATTAGCCTGAGTGTCAAATGCCAGAAATAATGACATCATTTATAGATATATAGTGGATACAAAAGGAAAACAAAATAATATAGAACTATTAAGTGCTATCAGTAAGTCAGGAGATATAATAGAAAAATCTAATCAGAGGAGGAACAAAATAGTCAATACCCTGTGTTTAATAGATCTTCAGTTTTAATGAAGATCAGTTAATGACTAAATAGTGGGACAGGCAATTGAACAGGAGCCTACAATTCATGTGTAAGAATAGAGGAGGAGACTCACTGGAAAATAACTTACCAGAGAGAGGATCTAGACTCTGAAAGAGAGAAAAGGAAACTTAGCAAGAGCTAGAAAAGACTGACTTAAGTAACATATAAAGCAACTTCTAAATATAGAGACTTCAGCTTTGTTGACTAACTAAATATGGGACTGTTTCATTATTTTACAGATAAAGTCCAGTGCCCACCTTCTTACCCCTTTTCCTCATACTCCTCCAGCTATGACTGGGAAGCAATGATCCTACCCTTTCTGAGGGTCATCACTGAAGCTTTCACTTCTCTATAGTCCTTCTTGGAGAAGCCCTTTTGGGTTTTTCTTTATGCTGACAACAGAGAATTGTAGGAAAGGGGCAGCAGGGATCTGTTATTATCATCTCAAAGGTTAAGTTCTTAGAGATCCTCATTAAGTAAATTGCTCTACTGGTGTTCTTCTCTCTGAACCATTCCATTCCCTTAGGATAGAAAGATGACAGAATGGGAAAATGTCAGATAATGCTATGTCTGTGTAGACAGCAGCTGACCAAGATGAAGATACTTTCTTCAAGGGGAAAGTCTTTTCTCTTTGGTTTGACTTCAATGAAAGGTTTCTCCCAAGGAATGTTAGACCTCTATGAGAACCAAACCCAGGAGTGAATGTCCCATGATGTTCATCTCTTCAGAAGTCTTTGAAGATTTCAAAGATCACTTGGTGTCTGCAGTGTTATGGGGGCAAAGAAGTTCTTCCTGAAGAAAAGCAGAGTGGTTAATAGTTTTGGTTCTGCCAAAATGACTAACCAAATGAGGACTGAAACTATCCCTTGATATTTTCTGGTGACATGGAGGCTAGGGAGGGCTCCATTTTTCATCTCTAGCATGAGGGAGAGGGTCATAAACAATCCAGGTAGAGTGGGTTGATGAATGGATGATATACAGATGCCACTATAAACCATCTATAAATTTTGTCAGGGAAGGTGAGGATAGAGGTAAAACATGGTATGGGAAATCATGGAGTATGGATGGGTAACAAAATTTTTGTTTAATGGAAAATAAGGGAGCTCATTTCATTTCAAAGAGTGTGATCATATTTACTGCAGAAATTTGAGTACACAACACATACAGACTACACAATTCAAAGGATGCATGTACAATCTAAATCAATGGCAATCATAAGGTGATGTATCACTGATGTGTAGGATATGTGGGTCCAGAAATCAAGGCTTGTTAGTAGAAGCAGCCCTCTCTAATGTCATGCCCAGTGAGATGAGTGGGCAGTATTTGCTTCAGGTCTCCTCAACTCTGGCCTCAGCAGCTTTAGAGCTCTTGATGCCTACAAGGGTAGCACTTGCAGAGACATAAAAAAAAGTCCCATAGAACTTCAAGTTATGCAGTTGCCTGGTACTTGAGGTCCCTCATAGCAGAAAGAGGAGTCACCATCCTGGCAGAGTTAATTGACCCTAGTCATGAATATTATTGTTTGAGCATGACATTGGCACACACTGGTATCCTATTTTGTTCAGTCCATGGGTGGGAGCAGCCAGAAGCATCCTCAGAGCAAAGAGTGGTGGGTATAGATGGCTCTCAGGCAATTATGCTCCCACAGCAAGAGATTCGAGTAGTATGATCTTAGGTAAGTGAGTCAGCTTCCTTTAGGTGAGGGCAATTCTCTTCCGAGGGTTAAAGGCTGGGAGCTGTCAGAAGGCCTCACTCCCTGAATCTGGAGAATAACCCCATAATTCTGAAGGGAGAATTTGGCAACCCAGTCCCAGTTTACTGTCCACCCCATCACCATTTGGATAGTGACCCACAGCCATGTGTACAGGGTCCATGAGAGTTTATTTGTGATACATGAACATCAGGATTTGGGAAGAACTGTCTTTAGGAAGTGGGAGCCACACTGAGAAATTAAGGATCTTGAGTAAGGCTGAACCAAGTATAATGTTGTCTTTCTGACCTGCTCCTTTGTAACCCAATTCTCTCCCACTAAGGCCATTAAAACAACATGAGATCAACCCATGCCACTACCAAGTGGAAATTGTTTGCGGGGTATTTTACAGGCACATCAAACTGAACCTTTCCAACAACAAACTCAATTTTTTCCCTCCCTCTCTCCTTCCTTTCTTAATAGGGATGAGATTGGGGGCACTTGGATGGCTTTTTGGTTAAGCTGTTAAGCATCTGCCTTGGCTCAGGTCAAGTTCTATCCCAGGGAGACTGCTTCTCTCTTTCCCTCCACACCTCTCTCCCCACTCATGCTCTCTCTCTCTCAAATAAATAAAATCTTGAAAAATTTAAAAAATAAGGATGAGATAGGTATTTTGCATGGTCTATCTTTTCAAAACTTTTTAATGAAAAACTTTCAAAACTTTTGAATTTGAAACCTGAACCTATTCCTAAGACAAATAATAACTATTTTAAAGCAGGATAATAAGTCTCAAATTACTAATATCACAAAATTACTTTAGGGAAAGCCTGGTGTAGATGCAATTTGTGAAGAAAAAATATGGAAGCCTTATTTAAAACAATTTTGATAAACAGGAAAGTGGACAAATTGGAGTTCATAGAAAGGATATTGGTAATTTGGGAAATTGTATCATAAAATGGATAGATTATACAAATTCTTTCACCTACTTGAAGAGTGATGTATTAGTTTGGGCTGTTATAACAAAATATCATAACCTGGGTGGCTTTAACAACAAAAATTATTCCTCACAGACATCTGAGAGTAGGGTGCCAGGACAATCAAGTTGTGGTGAAAGCCCTTTTCTGGGTTGCACATGGCTGACTTCTCATTGTATCCACACATAGCAGAGACAAGAAATAAATTCTCTTTTGTGCTTCTCATAAGAATATTAATTCTATTCATGGGGACTTTATCTTTATGGCCATCTAATCCTAATTACCTTCCAAGGATCCACCTCCTAATATCATCACTTTGTGGGTTAGGGTTTCAATGTTTGAATTTTGAGGGAACAGAAACTTTCAATCCATAATAAGTACTAATGGGGAAATAAGCTTCCATTGAGGATGTGAATGGCTGCTACAAAGGTTAATGGCATAATTTCATTCTGTCTTATAGATGAGTAATATTCCATTGTATATATAGACGACATCTTTTTCCATTCATCTATTGATGGGCACTTGCATTCCTTCCAAATCTTGGCTATTGTAAATAAATCTGGAATAAACATAGGGGTACACATATATTTTTGAATCAGTGTTTTGTTTTTTACTTCTTTGGGTAAATACCCAGCAGTGAAATTACTGCCTCATATGGTAATTTTATTACTGTGCCATGAAAAAATAATGAAATATTGTCATTAAAACAACATTGAAATGGGTTGCAAATGGAGTCTATAATGGAGGGTATAATGCTAAGTGAAATCAGAGAAATCAGAAAAAGACAAATACCATAAAATTTCACTCATATGTGGAGTTTAAGGAACAAAACAAATATGGGGAAAAAAAACCAAACCCAGACTCTTAAATATAGATAACAAGCTGGAGGTTGTCAGAGGGAAGATGGGGGGGGGGGG
>NC_081558.1:6601911-6691608 GCF_022355385.1 Mustela nigripes | reverse complement strand
CCAGGTGGTGGGTATTAGAGAGGGCACGGATTGCATGGAGCACTAGGTGTGGTAAAAAAATAATGAATACTATTATGCTGAAAATAAATAAAAAATAAATTTTAAAAAACCCTATTCGAATTACCATTTTGGGAACTAGACTAATATTCTTGAGGGGTCCAGTTAGACAATGTGATATCTCCTACAGTCCTCTAAGTGGTTAGTGCCAGTCTTGTTTTAAGTTATACAGGACTCCAGGGCTACCATAGAAAGTATTACTTCTTCAGAGGAACTTACCTTCCATTGAAAGAACATTTCTGGGAGCACCTGGGTTGTTCAGTCAGTAAAGTATGTGACTCTTGATTTTTGCTCAGGTCATGATCTTGGGCTGTGAGATTGATCTCCCCATTGGGCTAATGTGCTGGGCATGGAGTCTGTTTAAAGCTGTCTCTTTCCCTCTCCCTCATCCCTCCACACAACTCTCTTAAAAAAAAAAGAGAGAGAGAGAGAGAGAGAGAGCATTTCTGGTACAATAATAAATTAATTCTCCTCTTTTAAGGATGTTGGCCATGTACATATTAACATATATATGTACATGTGTATTTTTGTGTGTATAAGTATTAATGTGAAATTGAGTTAAATTTCTCAATAAAGAGTGGAAGGATCACAAAGGAATGAAAAACGTGACCTCAGATTTACTCTTAGCGTGACAGTAAAAATCATCAAAGTAATGGATTTCCAGCTTTGGGATAGATAACAGTCAGAATAGGTTAGGCTCTATTGTTGAAAACAGCAACGGTGTGTGTAACAGAACTAAAATTTTTGATTTAATGAATAAATGATTTAAAGAACAAATTCCAGTTTAATAAAACAAAATCTTGTTTCTTTCTCTTGAAAAGTGTCTACCAACTTGGGCAACCATCCAGCGGAGTCCCCCACCTATTGGCCAGCTTTCTAGACTCTTTGGATCTTGTGATGTCTTCATCCACAATAGCTATATCAATGGAAGAATGAACATGAAGTATAATGTACCAGCTCTTCAACTGTTTCGGTCTAGAAGGGACCCACAACTTCCATTCATATTTTAGTGGACACATCAAAACCTATTATTACCACCTTTAACTTCAAGGGACAAATAAAATGCCATTCTTTGGGGTATCCAATAGGAGACGATAACCAGAAATATTGTCAACCAAGCAATAAAATTCACCATTGATCTGTACACATTGAAATGCATGTGAAAAGCTGGGCAGCCTGCTCTAAAAATATGGGCTCAGGGTCAGAGTTCTGGATTTTAATCCTGGTTTTGCCACTTGGTCTCTCTGTAATGTTGGGAAAGATTTTTAAGCTCTTAGATTCTCAATTTCCATAACTCTAAAACGAAGACAGTACTCATTCCCATTGAGGAAATCTCATAAGATAGTAGAGAGATGTTAACATAGGCTTCCCATATAATAAGTACTGAAACACTGACTGTATTATGATATGTATTTTATCCAGTTAAAAAAAACCCAAAACACTGTTGGTAATACATGCACATGAACAACACAGATCTACAACAAAGCACATAAAAACAAGTTAAGGTAAATTATCAATAGTTTAGCATTCTCTGCCAACATCTGAGATAACAAGGCTAAAGCAAATGCTCCAAATCCAAGTTAGAACTCATTTGTGAGGAAGTAAGAGAGAAGATTGAGGACATAGTTTTTGGCCAGCAGAGAGGGCAGAAAGATCATCAGATAAATTATGTGGAAGTTAATTGTTTAAAAGTGTGTAGAAACTAGGAGAGAGCAGTCATAGACTTCAGGATTAGGTGAAAGAGGATATGCAAGATTCAAGAGTAAATTTTAGAATCGAAGTTTTTTCCCTTGGGATCCATAAAACTTCTTAGTCCTGGGGCCAAGAGATCCATCACAAACAAGAGGTCACTCTACTGAGAAGTCTTCCCAAAGCCCCCTTCACATCCTTGTTCCTCAAGCTGTAGATGAAGGGGTTCAGCATGGGGGTGACCACAGTGTACATCACCGAAGCCACAGAGACTTGCTGGGGGGAATGAGTTACTGCAGAAGTGAAGTAGACCCCAACACCTGTCCCATAAAATAAAGAAACTACTGAGAGGTGAGACCCACAGGTGGAAAATGCTTTTTGCTTCCCCCCCAATGAAGACATCTTCCTAATGGATGAAGCAATCTGTGAGTAGGAGAAAAGGATCCCAACAAGGGGAAAAACACCCAGCACACCAGTCATAAAGTAGATCAGTGTGCTGTTTAGGAAGGTATCAGAGCAGGCCAGCTTGAGAATCTGTGTCAGTTCACAGAAGAAATGTGGAATTTCAAGATCTCTGCAAAAGCTTAGATGCATCATCAGAGAGATGTGAAGAAGGGATGTCATGACACCAACAAACCAGGTCATAAAAACCAGCAGGCCACAAAGGCGGGCATTCATGATGAGTGTGTAGTGCAGGGGGTGGCAGATGGCCACAAACCGGTCATAGGCCATTACAGTCAGGAGTAGAGTGTCCAGGATAGGAAAGAACATGGAAAAATAGACCTGCGAGAGGCAGTCCATGTAGGAGATGGCTTTGTTCTCTGTGTGGATGTTCAGCAGCACCTTGGGCACTATGGTGGTGCTGAAACAGATGTCGACCAAAGACAGGTTGGAGAGGAAGAAGTACATGGGGGTGTGGAGGTGGGGGTCAGAGCAGATGGCCAGGATGATGAGCAAGTTCCCAAGCACAGTGACTAAGAACATGGACAGGAACAGCCCGAATATGAAGGGCTGTAGTTCTGGATCCTCAGAGAGCCCAAGGAGGATGAACTCTAAAATTCCTGTTCGGTTTCTTGCTTCCATGTACCTGATAGAACTACAAAGGAAGAGACAAGAGCAACATGAATGAGCAGCAAACTGGTACCCTCCATGTAATAAAAATGTTGGCCATGCCTTTCACTCAAGTTATTTATGAAGTCAGTCACTTTGTCTAAGTGTTGGGTCTCCTTTCACTTATAAGTGAAATCTGAAAAAAATGGAATCTCTTATGCCATCCACTTATCTTGAGCAAACTAAGTCAGCTAGAGATGGACAAATATATGATTTCACTTGTATGTGGAATTTAAGAAACAAAACAAACAATTACAGTGGAAAGAGAGAGGAAAACCAGAGTGCCTGGGTGGCTCAGTAGGTTAAGCATCAGTTTTCAGCTCAGATCATGATCTTAGTGTCCTGGGTTCCAGGCCCATGTTGAGCTACCTGCTCAGCAGGGAGTCTGCTTCTCCTCCCTCTGCCCTTCCTACTCTCATGCTCTCTCTCTTTCTCCCTCTCTAATAAATCAATAAAATCTTAAAGAGAGAGAGAGAGAGAGAAACCAAGAAACAGACTCTTAACTATAGAGAAGAAGCTGATGGTTACCAGAGGAGGGACTGGTAGGGGGTTGGGTTAAATAGGCGATGGGGATTAAAGAGTACATTTGTTGTGATGAACATGAGGTGTTGAATGAATGTGTTGAATCAGGGACACCCAGGAGGCTCATTCAGTTAAGCATCTGCCTTTGGCTCCAGTTGTGATCCCAGGGTCCTGGGATGGAGCCCTGCATTGGGCTCCCTGCTGACCTGGGAGCCTGCTTCTCCCTCTGCCACTCCCCCTGCTTTTGCTGTTTCTCTCTGTCAAATAAAGGAAATCTGAAAAAAAAAATAACACAAAAACAACAACAACAAAAAACCCAAAAACCAAAAAAAGAGAAAGTGTTGAATCTCTAAATTATACTTGAAACTAATATTATACTATATGTTAACTAACTGGAATTTAAATAAAAACAACCCCCCCCAAAAATTGAAAAAAAAAATCCATTTTACAACAACAGAAGTAAAATGCAATTCTACAGCATCGACTTTAGAATTCATAATTACCTATCTTTTTAAAATTTTTTTAAATTTAAATTCAATTTACTCAGCATATATTATATTTTTAGTTTCAGGGGTAGAATTTAATGATTCATCAGTTGCATGTATCACCCAGTGCTCATTACATCAAGTGCCCTCCTCAATGCCCATCACCTAATTACCCCATCTCCTCCTCCTGACCTCCCCTCCAGCAACCCTCAGTTTGTTTCCTAGAGTTAATTATCCCTTATGGTTTGCCTCCCTCTCTGTTTTATCCTAACCACCTCTCTTAAGCATCCATTTTATAGAAAGCCTGTCACATGTTTATGGAGCCTCAAAAATGGCACATCAACATTATGTACCTCCTAGTAGGAGGCACCAGAAAGGATCCAATGCTACTTCCCTGAGATTCCTGCCAAGGATGCAGGACTTCAAACTAAAGACTAGGGAGCATTGGACAAACCCAAATTGAGGGACATTCTACACAAGTTCTGACCTGTGCCCTTCAAAAATGCCAATGTCATCAGATACAAAGATAGTCTAGAACTGTTCCAGATTAAAGGAAGCTTAAGAGATGTGTCAACCAAGAAATGCATGATCCTGGACCTTTGTTTGCTTCAGGATAATTTTCAAAATAGGAATGAGTTCTGTAAATTTGTAGTAGTATTATATCAAAGTTACTATCTTGATTTTGATCATTGTATTGTGGTTGTGTGAGGAAAATGTCCTTGTTTTTAGGGAATACCAAAGAGTTAGAGGTAAAGAGGTAGCATATCTGCAGTGTGACTTACTTGCAAACGGTTCTGAAAACACATATGAAGAAGAGAAAGAGAGAAAAATGGTTGAAGAAAAAGTAAAGGTGGTAAAATTTAACATTTGGGGGATCTGGTCAAGGATATACTTAGGAGCTCTTTATGTTGTTCTTCCAACTTTTCTGTCAATCTGAAATGAGGTCAAAATTAAAAGTTAAAAAGTAGCAGTTTCACACAATGCCCAGTCCAAAAAACAAAAACAAAAACAAAAACAAAACAACCAACCAACAACATAAAAACCCATCCATGATTGCATGGAGCACTGAGTGTGGTGAAAAAATAATGAATACTGTTATGCTGAAAATAAATAAAAAATTTTTAAATTAAAAAAAAAACCATCCATGAGATATTGTCAGGAAAGAGTCAAACTTCTAAGACTACTGCAGGTGAAGTAAACATTCATAGATTTAGAGCCCACTTTCACACTTCCCTAGAAACCTCAGCCAGGGGAAGTAGTCTAATGTGGTCCTAGATGAAACGCATTCTAGGTCTCAGGCAGAAGCAACACAAATCTCTTGGAAAGAGCTTTCACTTGAGGATGTCTGCCTCCGTGTCCGCAAGGGAGATTGGTCTGAGATTTTTCCATATTTTAACAGCCTTTCCATGCTTGCCTGTCAATGCTGGTGCCATCCGACTTCCCAGTCTTATTAAGGTTCACACCAGCCCTTCCCTTCTGAAGCACCAACACTTCTGCCTTCTTAGGAATTCTAAAAATGCTGTGATTCTTCCCCTAACCATGCCTGTGGAGCACTGCCCTCCCTGCCAGGGTTTTTGCATGCTTTTGTCTTTCCTGTGATCATCCCCGTCCTTATTTCTCAGATGAAACATCACTTCCTCAGAGGGGCCTTCTCTGAGCCCTCCCTCTCAGCCCACCATGTGTAGTTCCCTAATCCATGCCTTTATAGTCTCCTGCATTTTTCTTCGCTGCACAAATCATAACTATATATTCACATTTACGTATGGAATGCTTAATATCTGTCCCTCTCACCACTGAATCATAAACCACACAAGTTCAGATCACATGTTACAAAATTTACTTTTCCTCACGTTCCCCCATGCTTTGTACTCAAACGTCATGGAAAGTGGAATAAAGACTGAAACCAAAAATGATCACATATATTACAAACTAGAAAGCTAAAGGTTGATCTCACATTGACTGTGGAAGCAACAAACTGAAAAAGAAAAAGATTCATGGAGCATGAATCAATTGATGCAGAAAATAGTATAGCTTCAAAAGAAATCAAAATACATTTAATTAAATCAAACAGTTACTGATGGGAAGGGAACAGGGTAAAATTTTAGTCACAGGGAATCAAGAATACTGCCAAAAGGTGATCAAGAATAGCTATGCTAAAGCAAGGGTTAATCCAAGGTCCGTTATTAAACCCTAAGAAACAGACCAAGGAAACAAAAAGCTGAAAGGGGAAATAATGCCCACTGTTGTAATTATTTAACATTGTCTCCAATTATTCAAAAGAAATGCCCTAAGACAGAAAAGTGAATGCAATATATTAGGAAATCAGAAGAAAATCTGGCCGCTGTCAGCTGCTGCAATACTGAAGAAAGTCAACTTAAACACAATGAGGATGAATCAGTGTCATTAACCTCTTATGGATCTGTAAACAACTGTTAGGAAAGACAAGAGAAAGGCCTGTTCACAATTGCAATGACAACATAGATAACACCTGGCACGGAGTGAGCGTTCAGTACATATTTCATGAATCACAGAGTGTATACAGCCTGGTAGAAACCAAGTCATGGTGATGGTGGGGTGGAGAAGCAGATATCCTTCTGAACAGAGATTCTTCAATTATTGCACGCACTAGAATCACCTAGAGGATTTGCTAAAACAGATTTCTGGGTCTCCCGCCCAGAGTTTTGTCAGCAGGTCTTGGGCAGGGACTGGGAAGATGCATTTCTTTTTTTTTCTTTTCTTTTTTTTTTTTTTTTTAAGATTTTTAAAATTTATTTGACAGAGAGAGAAAGAGAACACAATTAGGCAGAGAGGCAGGTATCGGGGAGGAGAGAGGAAGCAGGCTCCCCGCTGAGCAGAGAGCCTGATGTGGGGCTTGATCCCAGGATCCTGAGATCATGACCTGAGCCGAAGGCAGAGGCTCAACCCACTGAGCCACCCAGGTGCCCCAGAAGATGCATTTCTTTTTTTTTTTTTTTTAAAGATTTTATTTATTTACTTGAGAGAGAGACACTGAGAGAGAGCATTAACGAGGAGAAGGTCAGAGAGAGAAGCAGACTCCCCATGGAGCTGGGAGCCTGATGCGGGACTCGATCCCCGGACTCCAGGATCATGACCTGAGCTGAAGGCAGTCGTCCAACCAACTGAGCCACCCAGGCATCCCGCAGAAGATGCATTTCTAACAAGCTCCCAGGAGATGCTGCTGAGGCTGCTCCAGGAACCCCATTTTGAGAGCTACCACACTAGAGAAGCACAAGGAAGCCATGAGCAGGTGGGTTAGAAACTCTTAAGAGTCCACTTGAGGGAATGCCCATGCCAGTGACACTGAGAAGTCGCTAGTTTCCAGAATGAGGGCCCATTTGAGCTGGCAGCAACAGAAAATAGTAGCAGCAGAATCCAAAAAGACATAAATAACCAGGGAAATAAATTCCAGAGGTTAAAAAAAAAAACCAGCCATGAGTCATTATCCATCCTATTACCTCCTTCCCCCAACCGATTTTTAATCCTCTTTTTCACACCCAGTACTCACTAGGACAGTGTGACTCAACTGGTTGGCACTGCATAAAGAAATATTGGTGAAACCTCTTTCTCCTCTACTAGATGTGGATGACAGATTCTATACCAGAGTATAGCAGGGAGACAGAACCTGTCACCAAGTCATATCCGTGAGAGGCACAGGGGTGGTCTCCTCCTGGTCAGGTGTCACTGAACTATGGGTGAGGATGCTAGGGAAGTGTTTATGGTTTCTAGAGTCCCTGGGGGGATGATTTCTCATTGCTCTTCATTAAATAAATTGTTCCTCTGATGGGCTATTCTTCAAGTCATTCAACTCCTTTGGGGTAATGAGAAAATGGTAGAACAGACCCATGTGTGCTAATTCTGTTTTCCAGGAAGGCATCTTTGGAGCCAGATGAATCTCTCTGCCCCCATGGGCTTATTAGTTCTTGGAAGAGCTTTCATCACTATGGATTTGCCTTTGAGGAAAAGAGGTTCCCCCTCAGGAATGTGTCCTTGCTGCAAAGAACCATCTCCCATAGCCACAGAACCTGGGATCTGTCTCAAAGTAACCCAGAAGAAAGAAAGTTGCACCTGTCTCAGTGAATCTCGTGTGACCATACTGTGACTGTATGGTATTGAACACGGGTATGTAGATAAACAGTCCTGCTTCAAGAGAGGGAGGGTCAACCGTGTAAAATGATGACACTAGTCAAGTAGTAAAGGCTGAACAATGCCCTTTGGATTTATTAACATGGAAAATAATAGATAGAGTGATTTGGTAAAGGGGTGGGGAGGAGTCTGCTTATACAGGGACTGGGGGGTGACTCAGCAGTGAAAAAGTTGACCTCTTGAGTTGCAGAAGAGTGACCTCTTCATCTGTCAAGAATGTTCTCAATAGAGGGAGGGTAATACCATGTATTTTTTTCATTTTGGACATGAGAAAATATTTAAATGACAAAGGAAGCACTCCAGTTGATGGTACAAATTAAACTGATATTCCATGATTTACCATAAAAACAAGTTCTGCCATATGTGTTTTTTTACATTCTTCACATAATCTTTATTTATTTATTTATTTATTTTTAAATTTATTTTCAGCGTAACAGTATTCATTGTTTTTGCACCACACCCAGTGCTCCATGCAATCCGTGCCCTCTCTAATACCTACCACCTGGTTCCCCCAACCTCCCACCCCCTGCCCCTTCAAAACCCTCAGATTGTTTTACAGAGTCCATAGTCTCTCATAGTTCACCTCCCCTTCCAATTTCCCCCAACTGGCTTCTCCTCTCCATCTCCCCATGTCCTCCATGCTATTTGTTATGCTCCACAAATCAGTGAAACCATATGAAAATTGACTCTCTCTGCTTGACTTATTTCACTCAGCATAATCTCTTTCAGTCCCGTCCATGTTGCTACAAAAGTTGGGTATTCATCCTTTCTGATGGAAGCATAATACTCCATAGTGTATATGGACTACATCTTCCTTATCCATTTGTCCATTGAAGGGCATTTTGGTTCTTTCCACAGTTTGGCGACCGTGGCCATTGCTGCTATAACATTGGGGTACAGATGCCCCATCTTTTCACTCCATCTTTTATCTTTGGGGTAAATACCCAGTAGTGCAATGGCAGGGTCATAGGGAAGCTCTATTTTTAATTTCTTGAGGAATCTCCACACTGTTTTCCATAGTGGCTGCACCAACTTGCATTCCCACCAACAGTGTAAGAGGGTTCCACTTCCTCCACATTCTCTCCAGCACATATTGTTTCCTGTCTTGCTAATTTTGGCCATTCTAACTGGTGTAAGGTGGTATCTTAAAGTGGTTTTAATTTGAATCTCCCTGATCTGCCATATGTTTTTAAATGAATAAATCAAGGGCACTTGGGTGGTTCAGTTTGTTAAGCATTGACTCTGATCTCAGCTCAGGTCTTGATCTCGGGTTCATGAGTTCAAGCCATGAGTTGGGTATGGAACTTACTTTAAAAATGTTTAAAAATGAATAAATCATTTATTTTACAAAGTATTTACTCTTAATTATAAGTGAAATGTATTATTTTTAATTAGTTGAGTAAATTAAAACTGGAATGATGAAATCAAAGTCATATGTATTATTAACACAACTTTAGTGACTAGATGAAATTTCCTGTCAACAAGTATAAATAGCTTTCTACCATATGTGTGTGTGTGTGTGTGTGTATAAAACTGAACAAATAGCATGGAGGACATGGGGAGTTGGAGAGGAGAAGCCAGTTGGGGGAAATTGGAAGGGGAGGTGAACCATGAGAAACTATGGACTCTGAAAAACAATATGAGGGTTTTGAAGGGGTGGGGGGTGGGAGGTTGGGGAACCAGGTGGTGGGTATTAGAGAGGGCACGGATTGCATGGAGGACTGGGTGTGGTGCAAAAACAATGAATACTGTTACGCTGAAAAGAAATAAAAAATTAAACAAAACAAAACAAAACAACTTAAAAAGCATTTGTAATCTCAGTGGTATAACCCAACAGCCATTGGAACCATAACTACAAGACTTCAAATAATATATGGGAAATTTCTTCATCCCTTTTAGTAAATAGTCTTAGAGAGCAAAAACTTCATAATAGCAAGATTCAAAAAACCTATGACATGAATTCGTATTTTTAGACTATGAACAGAACACATTGCTTAATAAATTTAGAAATTCTTTGAGACAAAAATGTATCAAAACATTAATTGGACAGGGTCTCTTATACCACAAGACTCAGTTAAAGAAAATTATGTCCATTTTTTCAAAATTTGAATCAAGTGCTGTGTGATATTCTTTAGACTGTGGACAATTATACAGTTGAAAATTCTATCTTAAAAATATCCTTTTTCGACTTTTCCTGATATTTTCCTAACAAAATTTTGAGAACTGAAAAATATGTTTTGTCATCCATCTAAAAAATCTTTCTCTTTATTTTCTGTGTAAGGTACTGACCAATACATGTAGCTGATCAAAGTTCTAAGAACAAATCTGGAAAAAAAGGCTTCAAAACATCTGTTGGTTATACACCCATGTTCATAGAAGTTTATTCACATAGACAAAAGCTGGAAGCAACTAAAGTATCCACTGTGAGACTCACAGATGAACAAAGTGTCGTGTAAACATACGGGGAATATTATTCACCCTAAAAAAGGAAGAAGTTCTGACACACACTACAACATGGATGAACATTGGAGACATTGTTCTAAGTGACATAGGGCACTCCTGAAACTGAAAACATAGACAGAAACTATATGACTCTGTTTATGGGAAGTTCCTAGGGTAGTAAAATTCAGAGAGACAGAGAGGAGATGGCGGGATCCAGGGGTGGGGCAGGGAGTGGGGGTAGTCATTGTCTCATGGGGACAGAGTCTCAGCTTGGAAAGATGAGAAAGTTCTGGAGATGGATGGAGGGGATGGTTGCACAACAATGTGAATGTACCTAATGCCACTGAGCTGTGTACTAAAAGTGGTTAAAATGGTACCTTTTTTTTTTTAAAGATTTTATTTATTTATTTGACAAAGATCACAAGCAGGCAGAGAGGCAGACAGAGTGGGGGGAGGCGGGGAGCAGACTCCCCGCTGAGCAGAGAGCCGGATGCAGGGCTCAATCCCAGGATGCTGGGATCATGACCCAATCTGAAGGCAGAGGCTTTAACCCACTGAGCCACCCAGGCGCCCCAAAATGGTAACTTTGATATATTTTTTATTAATATATAATTATTAATATATATTATATTTATTATATGCTTTATATAATATAGTGTGTGAAAAATAATATGGAAAATAATAGAAAGAGTGATCTGGTGAAATAGTGGGGAATTCCCAGTGCTTATATATGATATACCATATAATATATACACATACACACACATATATATAATATACAGTGATACATATTATATATATATAAGAAGTTGTCTGACTTCTAAAATTGATGCATGTTCATTTTTTTAAAAATATTTATTTATGGGTTGCCTGGGTGGCTCAGTGGGTTGAGCCTCTGCCTTAGGCTCAGGTCATGATCTCAGGGTCCTGGGATTGAGCCCCACATTGGGCTCTCTGCTCAGCAGGGAGCCTGCTTCCCCCTCTCTCTGCCTGCTTCTCTGCCTACTTGTGATCTCTCTCTCTCTCAAATAAATAAATAAAATCTTTTAAAAAATTAAAAATATACATTTATTTATTTCAGAGAGAGAGAGCAGGAGGAAGAGCAGAGAGAGAGAATCTCAAGCAGACTCCCCACTGAGTGACAAGTCAGGACGTGGGGCTTGATCTCAGGACTCTAGGATCATGACCTGAGCCGAAATCAACAGTTGGACTCTTAACTGACTGAGCCACCCAGGGCATAAAAATGAAAATAGTTCATTTTTACTATTAATGACTTACATGTGTTGTCCCATTACGAAAAGTAGTTGCTATCAACAGCATCTCATTATTATTAAGGGATGCAATCAAAATTATCCTTGAAATCTGTCTAGGAATAATGATTCTGTTGCTTGAGAGGGCATGTGTGAACTAAGGATGTGTCCTGGAAATCCTTCAAGTGAATGTCTTAATTAAAATATAGCAGATAGGATAAAAAAAATCATAGGTTTCTATAGCTTGATGATGCTCTGTGGTGGTTATACTTGCATACTGCCAACAAGATTGAGCTCTGGAACAATTCCAGCACCCCAGAAATATACGTTACTCCCCAAGATCATCATTATTCCAACATCCATCACCAGAGATTTGCTTTGTCCATTTGGGGCCTTTATATAAATGAGATCATGCTGGAAAAACATTTAAAAGAATGATTCCAGGACATCTGGGTAGCTCAGTGGGTTAAGCATCTGCCTTTAGCTCAGGCGGTGATCCCAGAGTCCTGGGATGAGTCCTGCATTGGGCTCCCTGCTCTGTGGGGGAGCCTGCACTCCTCTCCCTGCCTCTGCTTCTCTCTCTTGGCCTCTCATGAATAAATAAATAAAATCTTAAAAAAAAAAAAAAAAGACTTGACTAAAGATGTTTCTCAATCCTTAGATTTGTAAAGAAACTGGAGATGAAGTGAGATGTTCCTTAAAGGAGGCTGTGTACCCTGGAGGCCACACCCAAGAGGAAAGGAATATTTTAGGGAGAAAACATCCCAGTAGGGACTGAGGAGTGGGGCTGGAAGACGTGCATGTATGTCCGGGGGTGGGGGGAACCGGAGCCGGTGGAAGTTGTACAGATCCTACATGTGGCTCCAACTCTGCTCTCAGGGTATAGACATGGCACTAATTCACCTTCCTGCCCCTTGAGAGGGGGTGGGGAGTCTCCAGAAACAATCAAAACAGCAATTTAATGAGAAGGGAGGGAATTCAGCCACAAAGAATCCTCCTGTGCCCTTCACCTCAGGGTCGCCTCTCCCTTGTCAGAAGGAAATGCCCTTGGGTCAGGCCAGGTGTCATTGTGGCCCTGGGCCCCCGTGCTTAGTGGTCCCTGTTTCTCTGCCCTTATTTGTCTTCCATTGGGAGAAGCTAATATAACAGTGCCCAAATCTTCAGCAGTACCATTGTGCTGCCCTAGCGTTGCTCAGAAACTGCAGTGGCAAAGAGGTAAGACGAGGACCGAAGACTTCACTTGCATGCTTTCCTGGCACATAGGTAGAAATGCAGAGAGGAAAAGCCCACCCAAATCAAGAAAAAGTCCCTGGCTCTGGACAGGACTGTCAGAGCCCCACTGCGCTTGATGTCCTCACCTCATCTCCAGCTCTGTTCTCCTTTCCCTGCCTCTTAGTTCTCGGTCTCCCCCTCGGTCTCTACCCACTTGAGCATCCCTCCCTTTTATTTTCTAGAGGGAGCTTGACACATGTAGGAAGTGTCTCCCTTATGCCTAACACTGAGCTAGGTACCGCATATAAGGAGGAAACTACAATGCTTTGCTTCCCTGAGAAGATGAAAGCCTCAGGATCAAACCCATGCAGGCACTGTGACAGCTTGCCCCACATGTAGCCGGTGTCTAGAAGGTACAGAGGAGGTGCAAAGAGAGAGTGGTCAGCACTGCCTGGGGCACATCAATGAAGATTTCAGGATTTCAGGACAGAGCATGGGAGGAGACATAGGACTTTCCCAGGTGAATAGGCAGGAAGAAGTCTCCAGGGGAAGGTAAATGCAAAGGTCCAGAGCTACAAAATTGCATAGGATGTACCTAGAATCGTAAGAACTGTCGAGTAACTGATGTCAAAGCCGTAGTTTCTGATAGATAAAAATGTGACTCTCATACAAATATATGGTGAGTATTTGTCAAAGACTTACTTATTAATAAGGGAGCCAAAGAGAGTAAAGCTAGTTTGCAGAGCATTTGAGGAACAGGGATTTATACAGGTAGGAAAGGAATAATGAAATGAGGTTTCCAAGCTGGATGCAGAAATAGGCTCTCTGCTCAGCTTCTCTCTCTACCTCAGCCTCTCCCCCTGCTCATGTCCTTTCTCTCTCTGAAAGGAATAAATATTTTTTTAAAAAGTGCTCGTAAAAAAGGGGATAGGGCATTGCCATAAAAATGTTGTGAGGCTCTGGCACCTTGTTTAGATTCTTAAAAATTGGGGCACCTGGGTGGCTTAGTTCGTTAAGTGTCTGACTTTGACTCAGGTCATGATCTCGGTGTCCTGGGATTGGAGCCCCATGTGTGGCTCCCTGGTCAGCAGGGAGTCTGTTTCTCCTTCTCCTTCTGCCCCTGCCACTGACTCATGTGCTCATGCTCTCTCTCTCTTTCTCTCAAATAAATAAATAAAATCTTAAAATTTTTTTTTTAAAAAACCCTGTAGCTTTTGGCATTATCTTCTTTACCAGATAGAGATTCATTGTCCCACAGGGCAAGGAACAATAACCATTGGGGTGATCTTCTTAGCTGAATAGAAACATTTTGCATCTCTACTAGACAAAAATCACTTGAAGTTTATTAATCTCTATGTGTTAGCACTGATGTCACACAGTCCAGGTCTCAAGCAAATGAAGGGACGTTCCCTCAGGAAATGGGAGAATTAGGGGTGCCTGGGCGGCTCAGTGGGTTAAAGCCTCTGCCTTCAGCTCAGGTCACGATCTAAGGGTCCTGGGATCGAGCCCCGCATCCGGTTCTCTACTCAGCAGGGAGCCTGCTTCCCTCTCTCTGCCAGCCTACTTGTGATACCTCTCTCTCTGTCAAATAAATAAATAAAATCTTTTTTTTTTTTTAATGGGAGAATTAAGTTGGCCCATTCTGCAATACTTCAAGGTAGTGTTCAAAAGAAATGCAGCCATCCTATTGAGTAATTTAAAAGTTTTGGGTAATTTCCTCCTTAATACAAAGGATGGATCAGAAGACAGGAGGGGATTGGGGGAATCAGTGATGAGGCCAGAGCAAGAAGACAGGGGCCAAACCGTGAAGGGAGTGGAGTTAGGACCTTCCCCTGGAGGGATACCGAGCGGCTGAAAGACTTTTTTTTTTTTTTTTTAAGATTTTATTTATTTATTTGACAGAGAGAGAGATCACAAGCAGGCAGAGAGGCAAGCAGAGAGAGGAGGAAGCAGGCTCCCTGCTGAGTAGAGAGTCCGATGTGGGGCTCGATCCCAGGACCCTGAGATCATGACCTGAGCTGAAGGCAGAGGATTAACCCACTGAGCCACCCAGGCACCCAGCTGAAAGACTTTTAAAAGATGTGAACAATGATGAGGTGGGAACCATGCTGACCTCTCCTGCATAATGGGCAAAGAGGGTGCCAGTCCATGTGTGGCCCATATGAGAAGCTATAAGGACCTGAATTAAAGCCCCACTGGTGAGTGAAGGTGTTCAGTGAAAATTTTTGTTGCCATTTTGATACCAAGGACAGACAGATTCTCCCAAAATACCGATCTTCAGGATAAGTTTTGCATCACAGCCATCCTTACCCATTCCTGACTCCTCATGTCCTACTGCATGGAAGGTCTCAGATGCTCCTACTAGCAAAGTTCCTCTCATTTGTCTTGCTACTATCCATGGAGTCCCAAAGCAATCAAATTTGCATTTGCCATCTAGGCTAATTATATTCTTCTCACATCTGAAGAATAAGCCCTAAATCGAATCTTTCATTCTGCATGCCTGCCACATGCACACCCCACCACCACCACCACAACTGAGAGCACATACTCAGAATCAAAGCATGGATCTCCAGCACTTTGCCGGAGACATCAGCACGTCCACCTTCCATCACTGGCCTGCAGACGGTGAACATTACTCCCAGTTCACCATCAGACTCATTAATGCTGCATCCCAGTGGAGAGGTTTTAGTTCTGCAGGCTGTTACCTTTTAGTTGCAATCATCAGATACAATTCAAACGCTTCTGTGATGGGAAATATTTGGTCAATTCTGGGTATATGTGTGTGTGAGGGTATTTCTGTCCAGGAGATGGACATTCAGACCCCTCGACAGAGTGAAGAAGATTGCTCTTTCTGATGTGGGTGCGCCTCATCAGAGCTACTGCAGGCCTGTAGAGATCAAAAAGGCTGAGTAAGAGATCATTCCGTCTTCCTGACTGCCTTCTGGCTGGCTTGTCCCCTTGCAAAACTCGAGCCTGCCAGGCTTTTCAGACCAGAAACCACGCCAACAGCTCTGATTCTCAGGCCTTCAGGCTCCACCTATAAATACCGGTCGCAGATCTGTTGGTTCTGTGTTTCTGGAGAATCCTTATTTTATAGCTTCTTCCCCTAGTTTCATCTCTGGATTTTTGTTTCTTTTACTGCTGCTTTCCCTTTTCTTCCCTCTTCCAAACTCCATTCCCTCTCTCCACCTGGCATAATGGCTCATGCTATCTTTTATTTAGGGATTACTGTGTTCCTGACCTGCCCAGGGGAACAGGGAGAAGAAGGGGCCATCCTGAAATCGGCTCAAGTACATGAATATATTTCTCCATAATTTTTTTTATTATCACAAAGTAATATATGCTAATTATGGAAAATTAAGAAGACATAGAAAAAGAGGGAAAAAAAGAAAATAGGCACCTAGACTCTTACCTCTCAGGAAAAGCAAGGTGGACACTCTGGTGAGTTTCTTTCCATTACAATTTACCTCTGGATGGCCCCTGTTCTCAGTAAACATCTCTTTAGTCTTCCCATTTCATTCTCTTTTTTCTACGTTCCACTCTACCATGGACACTTTGCTATGTTAGTTAAGGTTTCCTAATTGTCCTATTTAGGTTTTGAAAATATGCACTAATATAAACATTATGTCTGACAGCAATACTTCCAACAGCATACTCTAACTTGGCAACACCTGGCAAATATTCTACTCCAACAGTAGAACTCCGATGCCAATATTCTAAATAATGTGATTGAACAGGAGACTCTACAGTGATTCTAGAGAACCATAAACAGCAATGCCATCAACAGTCTCATACCTAACTCTTTTTTTGTCCAATATAACCTTTTCGTTTTTTCTTACTGCTTTTATTTTCTTATTTTGTAGCTCTTTTGTAGTTTTCAGTTTTTACTTAAATCCCCGTTAATGTACAGTATAATATTAGTTTTCGATGTAGAATTTAGTGGTTCATCATTTACATACAACACTCAGTGCTCATCACGAGTGGCCTCCTTAAGGCCCATTCCCCATTTAGCCCATCCCCCACCATCCTCAGTTTGTTCTCTATAGTTAAGAGTCTGTTTCACGGTTTGCCTCTCTCCTTTTTCCCTCCCCATATTCATCTGTTTTGTTTCCTAAGTTCCACATAGAAGTGAAATCATACGGTATTTTTTCTCTGACTTTTCACTTAGCATAATATACTGTATCTCCATCCACGCTGTTGCAAATGGCAAGATTTCATTCTCTTTATGGCTGAGTAATACCACAGTGTATGTATACACCACATCTTTATCCATTCATCAGACAATGGACATTTGGGCTCTTTCCATAGTTTGGCTCTTGTTGATAATGCTGCTATAATCATCAGGGGCCATGTGTCCCTTTGCATCAGTATTTTTGTATCCTTTGGGTAAATACCCTGTGTTGCAACTGCTGGGTCATAGGGTAGCTCTATATTTAACTTTTTGAGGAACGCTTTCTAGAGTGGCTGCCCCAGTTTGCATTCCCACCAACAGTAGAAGAGTGTCCCCTTCCTCCACATTCTCACCAATACCTGGTGTTTCCTGTGTTGTTGATTTTAGTCATTCTGACAGGTGTGAGGTGGTATCTCATTGCAGTTTTGACTTGTATTTCCCTGACGATGAGTGATATTGAGCATCTTTTCATGCGTCTATTGCCCATCTGGATGTCTTCTTTGGAAAAATATCTACTTATGTCTTCTGCCCATTTTTTAACTGGGTTGTTTTTTGGGTGTTGAGGGTAATAAGTTCAACTGTTTTTAAAAGTTTTCTAATATATTAAACTGTATTTTTATATTTCCTTATAATTTTTCCCTCTCTCAGACTTTAATTCGCTTTTTAATGCCATTTGATATTATTATTTTTTTTGTGTGTGATGATTTAAAAATTTTTTTTAATTTTTTATTTTTTAAATTTCTTTTCAGTGTACCAGAATTCATTGTTTATGCACCACACCCAGTGCTCCATGCAATACATGCCCTCCATAATATCCACTACCAGGCTCAGCCAACTTCCCACCCCCTGCCCCTTCAAAACCCTCAGGTTGTTTTTCAGAGTCCATAGTCTCTCATGGTTCATCTCCCCCTCCGATTTCCCCGACTCCTTTCTCCTCTCCATCTCCCCATGTCCTCCATGTTATTTCTTATGCTCCACAAATAAGTGAAACCATATGATAATTGACTCTCTCCACTTGACTTATTTCACCCAGCATAATCTCTTCCAGTCCTGTCCACGTTGATACAAAAGTTGGGTATTCATCCTTTCTGATGGAGGCATAATACTCCATAGAGTGTATGGACCACATCTTCCTTATCCATTCGTCCATTGAAGGGTATCTTGGTTCTTTCCACAGTTTGGTGACCGTGGCCATTGCTGCTATAAACATTGGGGTACAGAGGGCCCTTCTTTTTACTCCATCTGTATCTTTGGGGTAAATACCCAGTAGTGCAATTGCAGGGTCATAGGGTATTATTTTTTTAAAAAGATTTTATTTCTTTACCTGAGAGAGAGAACATGAGCTGGGTGAGGGTGAGGGGCAGAGGGAGAAGCAGATTCCCCACTGAGCCCCGTTTCAGGGCTTGATCCTGGGACCCCAGGATCACAACTTGAGCTGAAGGTAGATGCCCCACCAACTGAGCTACCCAGGCCCCCTATCATTTGGTATTATTGATAAAACCGTAATTTATTGTATATACTTTAATCAACTGATCTAATTCTTTATAATCTATCACTACGCTGCTTAGGAACTTTGTATACATTTTTTTGAATGTATATAAAATTGAAGGCAACTGCCTCTGAGTCTAGAAATTTCCTCCTGTCACAGAGACCTAATATCCAAACATAAACTAAGGCTTCTTACTTTTTTTTTACCAGGTGAAATAAAAGGTAGGGCCTGCATTCCCTTTATGTTCATTTGGAAAACCTTCATGATAAATGGTGTGTCTTCCTAGTTAGAGGATTTTATGATAGGGAATTGTCTTTACTATACCCTGAAAATTTCTTCTGTTACTCTCACTCAACCAAAATATACAGAGAGCACCAGGTATTGTGTTAAGGGCTTGGGATATGAAATGAAAATGAAATAGAAAAGGCAGAGTTGTCCTAACCTAAAGAAATGGAAGGAACTACAATACGAACTTGCAGAGAATAATTAGAATGTATGGTTCGGGGGTGGGGAGGGTGTCTGATTTACTCTTTGGAATTGAAGCATATTGTGGTACCTTGATCATTATGATGGTGATTGAGGGACAAATTAGGACAGCAATGGAGGAGTTACTGTAATAATTAAAGAATTATCTATAAAATCTTTGCACAGCATCCTTATCAGAACCAAACAACACAGAGAATGTGCTGTTCCTAGATACTAATAAGATACCAGGCACACACTAGTTAGGCATGAGAACAAAAAATATTACTAAATTCTGCAAGTCTCGATGATCTCCTTCTTCTCTGTTTCCCTGGACTTGAAGAGACCACAGACACAAGGCAGGATGGAGATTCTCATGAGGGTAGTGGTCCTCTCATAGGAATTATACAGCAGAGGTGGGGCACCCATGCATGGGGGATGATGCAGAGGAGACCCCGACATGGTTTGGAACATTTATTTTTTTATTTTGTTTTGTTTTATTTTAATTTTTAAAAGATTTTACGTCTTTATTTGAGAGAGAGAGAGAATGAGCAGGTAAAGTGTCAGGCAGAGGGAGAAGCAGGCTGGGCTGAGCAGGGAGCCTAGCCTCCGCCCCTGATGCAGGGCAAAATTCCAGGACCCTGAGATCATGACCTGAGCTGAAGGCAGACGCTTAACCGACTGAGCCACCCAGGAGCCCTTTATTTTATTTTTTTAAGTTTTTATTTTTAAGCGATCTCCACACTCAATGTGGGACTCAAACTCATAAACCCAAGATCAAGTGACCCATGCTCTGCCAACTAAGCCTACTGGCTGCTTTGGGACATTCATTTTAAAGAGGTGATCCTGGTAGTAGTGATACAAACAGGAAGGGGAGGGTGTTACTGAAGAGATTTTGGTCAACTAAAGAAATCACAACCACAACTCTTATGTAATGCACAAGACCTCATGAGTTTGAAATATAATGGCACATTCTTCTTTTGTCATTGTTTTAACATTGCCTCTTTCCAGGCAATTTCCATAAGTCATATGGAAGCTGGGAACCAAACAGTGGTTTTGAAATTCATCCTTCTGGGACTTTCAGAAGATATGGACTTGCAGCCCCTCCTCTTTGGGTTGTTCCTATCCATGTTCCTGGTCACCATGCTTGGGAACCTTCTCATCATTCTGGCCATCAACTATGACTCCCACCTCCACACGCCCATGTACTTCTTCCTCTCCAACCTGTCCCTCACTGACATAGGTTTCACTTCCACCACTGTCCTCAAGATGCTAGTGAACATCCAGACACAGAGCAATACCATCACATATGAAGGCTGTCTTACCCAGATGTATTTTTTCATGATTTTTGCTGGACTAGATAATTTGCTACTGACAGTGATGGCCTATGATCGGTTTGTGGCCATCTGTCATCCCCTGCGCTATACAGTCATTATGAACCCTCGCCTTTGTGGTTTCCTGCTTCTACTTTCTTGGTTCATCTGCCTGACATATTCTTTGTTGCAAAGCTTGATGTTTTTGAGGGTGTCCTTCTGCAAAGAGATAGAAATCCCCCACTTCTTCTGTGAACATACTCAGATCCTCAAGCTTGCCTGCTCTGACACCCTTGCCAATGACATCCTGCTATATTTTGTAACTGGCCTGCTGGGTATCATTCCCCTGACTGTGATCCTTTTTTCTTATTATAGAATTATTTCCTGCATAATGGACATTTCATCGGTGGCAGGGAAGTATAAAGCCTTTTCCACCTGTGGGTCTCATCTCTTGGTTGTGTCCTTGTTTTATGGGGTAGGCCTTGGAGTGTACCTCACTTCTGGAACAACTCATCCCTCCAGAAAGGGCTCAATAGCCTCAGTGATGTACACGGTGGTCACCCCCATGCTGAACCCCTTCATCTACAGTCTGAGGAACAGGGACATGAAAAGGGCTCTGAGGAGACTTTTCAGGAGAGGAGTCTACTCTCAGTGAGATAACCAAAGCTAAGGACAGACAACAGAGATCCAAAGTGCTGATAGCTGGTGTTCCTGAGTATGTAATCTGAAGACAAAACATAAATACTACTCATGATTTACTAGAAGAAAAACATCCCTAAACTGAAGACAAGCTTGAAGCAGCACACCGAAAGTCTTATTGTTCATGCAAGAAAAAGAATGGTCAACCAATAACTAAACTCATGAAAATATGTTATTTCCAGGACACAGACTCCTGTAAGCAAGCATCAGGGGAGGAGAAAGCAAATTGAGGAGTGCTTTGGGGAGAAGGGGGGCAGGAGTGACAAGCATTTCACATTACTGATTCGACTTTACTCCTCTCAGTTATATTCTGGCTTTTAGCACCAGGAATGCTGGCCCATGGGTCTCCCTGGTCTCAGTGTGGAAACCGTTATCTATCTGGGCAGTCTCATACTGATCTCCCTCACTCCATAAAATTTTACATACTGAATCTTGATTTTGTGGTGGCCATTGACCTATACATGGGATGTTAATAATAAGCTTCTTTAGGAAACTCATTGCGGTGTCTATTTTAAGGGAAAGAGAATCCTGGCCTTTGTTGATCCACGTAAGAAGCAATCTACTTGCCATCTTCCTTGCCTGGTACACGCTTTGCCAAGTCTTTGCATGCCTGACTCCTTCTCACAATCAGGCTTCAAATCAAAACTGTCAACTCTTCAGAGGCCTACGCTGACCACCAGCTTCCTACAAGTCCAGATTTCATGGCACTTGCCATATTTTGAAGGGCAGCAGAGCAGTGTGCAAGAGGACTCTGGGCTCAAATCTGCCATCATTCACAATGGTGTGATCTTACACAAGTCACATCTGTGTGCCTCTATGTCCTTATCTGTAATAGTGATGACAATACATTTCCTGAAGAGTTCTGGTGGGGATTAAATGTTACACTTGAGTGCTCGGAACAGTGTCTGGTATAAGCACTCAGTACGTGTCAGCCATCATGATCCATGAGGGCCACCAAACTCTATATTGGCCACGAAAAGGTGCAGAGCTTTTCAACAGTCTCCATTCCTTTAACCCTATTAACTATAATAGCTTATACTGCCATGGAGCGAGGGGGATGGCACAGGGAAAGGATCTCCATTACCAGCAGGACAGGTTTGGAAAAACCGGGTAGAGAGGATTGAACAGGCTATGGTAGATTAGATGGAGCTGAGTGACTCTCCAGAGCTGACTCAGGGCACCAATGGAGCCACATAGGGGAGGGGCCTTGTTCAAAGCCAGCTCTCTGAACAGCCCCAGGAGCACATGCTGGAGGCTAGATCTGCACAAACCAGGAGAGGACCTTCCTGAACTTAGAGTTTAAGGATTAGACCAGGAAATGGCCCCAGATAGAGACTCCCCACAACAGGGAACTGAGAGGGCAAAGCATCCTTTTTTACTGGTTGAGACAGAATGGGTAGAATGGGTAGAGTCTTCTGAACTGAGAACAAAAACTGTCTTACATTGACTTGAGGACCGTTGAACCCTCTTGGTGATCACTAGATTTGGCCTCAGGCAGATTCCAATGTCTGAATCCTAACTTCACCATTTACTAGGATATTTACTAGCTCTAAGCTGCCTCAAATTCTTCATCTGTAAATAACTGTTGGGGTGATTACAGAAAACTAGTGTTAATTGTCTCACATAGAGATTCTCACAAAGTAGTGGGCACCATATTTATTAACACCATTGATTTATTTGAGTCCCCATCTAGTGCCAAAAAGGTAGTTCTATTGGCTTGGATCCTGTAACCTGGAAAACTAAGCCCAGTTGCATTCTTCCCAGCAGGTGTCTGAGGGTGTGATGCAAACTGACTCTCTCAAACAAAGTCACTTTATTTTATTTTATTTCTTTATAATTTTTTATTTTTTTATTAACATATAATGTATTATTAGCCCGAAGGGTACAGGTCTGTGAATCACCAGGTTTATACATTTCACAGCACTCATCATAGCACATACCTTCCCCAATGTCCATAACCCCACCACCCTCTCCCTATCCCCTCTCCCTGGCAACCTTCAGAAACAAAATCACTTCATTCAGTGCAATAAGGTCTTAGCTTCCAACCTTTAAATGAAACTTCTTCCCTAGTGACCTCAGCAGAATTAGATGAAGCCAAGAGGATAGGACCATCCTAATGAGCCTGGAATACTATCTGATTGTCTTCTGTCTCCCATTTAGTGCCTAGTATAGAAATTATTACTCTACCACAGAGTTTTTCAACTTGGGGACTGTTGACATTTGGGTCCAGAGGGGCTCTTGTGGTGGAGGCTGTCCTATGTGTTGTAGGATGTTTTGCAGCATCTGTGGCCTCTGTACACTAGATGCTAGTGGCATCCTCCCCAACCCTAGTTAAAGATAAGAAAGGTCTCCAGACACTGCTAAATGTCACTGCTAAATGACTACGAGCAAAGTCACTCCTGGACGAGAACCACCTGGTCTGCCATGAAACAAAGGAGTCAAGGAAAGGAAAAATGAAAGAAGTATGAAGCAAGGGGGAAGATCCTGGTTTTCCTAAGTCCCAGAATAGAATGAATCCAGGATACTGGCCTGTATTCAAAAGTCTTTGTATGCAGGAGGCCACAGGTCAGGAATGGAAGCACCAGTGCACATTCATCGAGTAAACAGATGAACACTTTCAGTGGTCTCAAAACCCCAGGGAAAAGAACCCTGTCTGTTATTATCTGCTTGAACGCCAATGCCAAGTGTGTGGAACATCCTAAGAAAATACTTATTAGATTGACTGTTTTGTTCTCACAGTATGACTGGCCTTAGTCCAGGCACCTACATGTGTTAACTCAGTTCATCTTCACAACCACCTTAAGGAAACAGATACTACTATTATTTCCACTTTGCAAAGCGGGGTGCAGTGGCACAGACTGCTGATTCACAGTAATCTCTGTAACTATATTATCTGAAAATATCCTCTGCTGATCTCTGAGGTGAAACATTCCTATGAATTCTGTCTCCAAGTGGATTCCTTTGGAGAAAGACATCTCTCCACCTGCTGACCTCCCCTCTTGGAGGAGCTCTGTCCTCCTTAGGTCTGAGGCAGGAAGTAATTCCCAATAGCCTATAAGGCGCACTTTCTCCCACCAGCTAAAGGACTAAGAGGTTCTTTTGGACAGAGTTGGCTGAGTCTCTATGGCCTTGTCTCAAGGATGTGGAACCTCACTCTCTTGTCCCATCTAGCGGGGAAACCCAACTCCATCAAGAACTATTGCCTAAACTTACCATAAATCCCATTGTAAACCACTGGAGACACAGCCAGTACAAGAAAACACATAGGATCAAAGGCCAATGTCATCCAACAGAGTTATATTTCTCTACTGAAAAGGGACTTCTATTAACCAATCAGATAGGATGCCATCCATAGACAACACCTATCATTTCCAATGCCCAGAAAAGAGACATTAATAAAGGCTCAAATGTCTCTAAAAACACAAAGCAATGGTGGGACTCACATAGAACCTGGCTGGAAAGTGCTGCTTCCACTTGCCTACATCAAGACGTCAAGGCACAGAAACATGAAGCCAGTGATTCGAGCTTGTAGGATTTATTCTTCCCCAGTAGTACCCAAAAGCTAATTAGCCAGATTTATAGTTTTTGAGGCCTTTCAGATAAAAGCTGCTTATTACTGGGGTCTTAGCAGCTGTACAACGGCTTGCAGTCTCCTAAAAGAATGTGCTTTGGTCTCCTGGGGTGATCAGCTTCTCACTGGCGAGCCGAATTTTCTCCCATTTCAGCGTACTTCGTTTCCAAGCGTGTTCCAAGCCTGTACGCCACATTAACTCTAAGGCCCCTCAGACAAGTGCTTGCTCAGATCTCTGAATGTTCCACCAGAGAGCATGAGAACCTCCACCGTGAGCTCTGGACACAGGCAAAAAGGTATCAACTTGTTTGGTAAGCAAAAACTTAAATTGTTTAAGTGTGTGCAATTCATTAGATGTCAGTTATAGCTCTATAAAGCTGTTCTCTCATTTGGACTGTTTTTTTTTTTTTTTTTTTAAGTTTTACTTATTTGGGAGAGCGAGAGAGAGAAGGAGAGAATGAGAGAGACAGAGAGAATGAGCAAGGGGGAGAGGTAGACTCCCCGCTGAGCAGGGAGCCCGCCCTCAGGACTCGACCCCAGAACCCTGGGATCATGACCCAAGCTGAAGGCAGACATTTAACTAAGCCACCCAGGTGTCCTCTCATTTGGTCCTGTGGGGATTCCAGAAATGGCCACCATTTCTTCCCTTTCCTGGACCCACACCCCTTCTGTGTGACTGGTTACCTTCACTCTGGGCCCAGCCATGTGATTGCACTCGTCCATGGGGCGCAGGCAAAGAGGACACAAACAGGGACTTGACGGAAAAATTGCACAGGAGGGGGTCTTAATCTTCTGGAATGCTCTGGAAGGGCAGGTACAGGCCTTATCTGGACTGTAGGATGAGGAGCTCTTGAGTGAAGGTGCTGGCCAGACAAACTGGCAGTCCATGGCAGACACGAGGGAGCCTTGCCAAGCACAGCGCAAACTATCAATCAACAATAAACCATATGGTGGTGGTTTTAAGCCACCGTTCTGGATAGTTTATTATGCAGCAAATATAAATACATTGTCCTAAAGGGCCCAGGTTACCTTTCTAAACAGCAAATCTCCTCACATAGCACTGGATTTTCACCAACTTCCAATTAACATTTGAGGCTGATAAATAAAATGTTGATAGATGGGTGGGGGGGCACCTGGGTGGCTCAGTGGGTTAAAGCCTCTGCCTTTGGCTCAGGTCATGATCTCAGGGTCCTGGGATCAAGCCCCACATCGGGCTCTCTGCTCAGGAGGGAGCCTGCTTCCCCCTGCCTCTCTCTGCTTCTCTGCCTGCTTGTGATCTCTGTCTAACAAATAAATAAAATCTTTTAAAAAAAGTATTGATAGATGGGATACCTCAATGGCTCAGTTGTTTAAGTGTCTGCCTTTGGCCCAGGTCCTGATCCCAGGGTCCTGGGATCGAGTACTGCACAGGGCTCCTGCTCAGTGGGGAGCCTGCTTCTCCCATTGCCTGCTCCTCCCTGCTTGTGCTCTGAAAAATAAGTAAAATCTTTTAAAAAATGTTGATGCATATGTTGTGTATTACATAATCTATCCTATGTTGCCCCTTCAGCTTTATCTACTATTTCAAAGAGAATCCTGTTACCTGTCAAAGAATGTGCCTTTGCACCCAAGACTGGCATGTTTCTTCAATTCTGATCATGAACAGCATACGTAAGCCATCTACACTTAGCTTGCATCACCCCTATCTGGTTTTCATTGATTGCCAATATACCCTCCTCGGGACTTCCCGAATGGACTAATTGCCTACACTATCTTACTGTTTACATGTCTCCTTCTAGACTACTATTCCCTTGAAGACGGTACCTAGTCTTACTGCCCCTCTTCTCGAAGTGGAATTCAGTGTAAGGCACTTCAGTGATACTTGCTGGCTCCCTAGAGGGTGACCTGACTGGACTGGAGTTCCCAAAACAGTAGAGGGTATAGCTGGTTCCTAGTGGAAAGAACCAAAGGACAGAAAGCTAGAGTAAAACATGAAGACTGGGCAAGAGTGTAATTAGAAGGTCTCTCCAGAGAGATCATGTGCGAGATGACATTTGTCCTGACAACAGCAGGGCAGTGCAAGGAGAAGCAAGAGTTCCAGGCCACTGAGGTGTCACTGGGAATTGAGTTTTCCTTCTCCTCCTGTAATTGATGTGATTATGGGACTGCACAGACTGTGTAGCTGTGCTGGATTCCCAAGGCTCCTAATTACACAGCCCCACTTTCATCAATGCAGAGAAAGTGCTCTCCTCCTCCTGGGCCTGGCCTCTAGGGTACACCTTTTTTCTTCCCCACCGACCCAGCAAATGCCAATGACTGCTCTTCACTAATGAGCCTGGGAACACTTTCACCGAGGCCTTTGGGACGTTGAGCACTTCTGCTCACAGATGTGCAAGTGCCATCACTGCTCACACAATTGCCTGTGTGGAGGCACTGCACGTGGAAAGGAAGGGTGCAGAGATTCCAGGAAGGCAAATGGAGGACGCAAACCCATGACCATGCACCCCTGTTCGCCATGCACCATCAGCCAAACTGATCCACTGCAGTGTAAGCACCTGGCAAATGAATGGTTTGTTTCTAGCAGGTAAGCACTCTTCTCACCTGTGTCTTCTGTAGGCAAAAGACCACCTCACAGTGGTGTGCAGAGGACAGCAGGTTTATCTGGTAAAGTATTCAAATTTGCCACTGGCAAAACAAGAAACTCCTGTTGCTTGTAACTGAAGAATGAGAAGGATCTCCTGTATGAAGAGGACTAGTTTAAAAAGTTGCTAGTCTTAATCCAGATTTAAGGAATCTCTAGAACCCAAAGGAAAGAGGGACACCAGAGGAAACTCTGGCCTCTCACATAATAGCTACAGCACCCCATGAACACAGACTAACCTCTAGTCAGAAAAACTAAAACACACTGAGGGGCTATTACTGCTGATCCTTTAACCTACCACATCATGTTCAACTTAAAAATAAAAGAACAACAAAGAAACAAAAACTGCAAGGCATGTTAAAGGCAAAGTAAGAACAGTCTAACATGAGATAAGCATTGGAACCAGATTCAGTTATAGCAGATTTTGGAACGGTCAGACCAGGAATCTAAAATAACTATAGTTAACATGCTACATGTTGTTGGTTTTTTTTTTTTTTTAAGATTTTATTTATTTGACACACAGAGAAAGATCACAAGTAGGCAGAGAGGCAGGCAGAGAGAGAGGGGGAAGGAGGCTCCTCTCTGAGCAGACAGCCCGAGGCGGGACTCAATCCCAGGACCCTGAGATCATGACCTGAGGTGAAGGCAGAGGCCTAACCCACTGAGTCACCCAGGTGCCCCCATGCTTTGTGTTCTAATGGAAAAAGCAAATGTGCAAGAACAAATGAGTAACATAAGCTGAGAAATGAAAACTCTTAAGAATCAAAAGGAAATGTCAGAAAGCAAAAACACAGCAACAGAAGTGAAGACTGTCCTTGATGGGTGTGGCAGACTGGACCTGGCTGAGAAGACTTGGTGAACTTGAAGACGCTTCAATAGAAACTTCTAAAACAGAAATACAAAGAGGGGGAGGAAAAAAGGATGAAAGACAAAATATCCAAGAACCATGGGACAATTTATAAAAAGTGTAATGTAGGTGTTATGGAATATCAAGGTAGGAGGAGAATTAACAGGAAAAAACAGAATATTTTAAGTAATAACTGATGAGAACTTTCCAAATTAGTGACAGACACCAAACAGATCCAGAAAACTGAGAGATCATCAAAGTAGGATTAATGCAAACCCCCCCATCCCCCACCCAACACATCTCTATCTAGGCTTATTATATTCAAACTGCAGAAACTCAACATTCAATAAACCTGTAATTCATGAACAAAAATGAAAAAAAAAAAAAAACCCTACTGGGAAACTTAAAAACCCCTTATTAACTCCTGAATGAAAAGGGAAGTATAAACTGAAATTACAGAATTTCAAAGAAACAGTGATGATGGAAACTATGTATCAGAAGCCATGGAATGCAACTTAAAGCAGTAATCAGAGGAAAATTCAGTGCAGAAAGCACTTAATAAAATGAAAGATTAAGAATAAATTAATTGCTGGTTAAGAAAAAAAGCAAAAAAAAGAAAAAATAAACCAAAACAAAGTGTAAGGAAGGAGTGGAGATAAAAGCAGAAAGTAAAGAGGAAAACAGAAAAATAATAGGTCTAATTAGTCAAAATTTCATTTTTAAACAAGCAAACAAAGCAATAGCTCATTTGACCCAGGAAAAGAGCAAGTAAATATATAAAAAGAGATGATGACCACTAAAACAGAAAACATTTTAAAAATCCTTAACTACTTTGCTGATCTCCATGCTAAATGAAATAGACAATTTCCAAGGAAAATACAGATTACCAATACTCATTCAAGTTAGAAAGCTCAAGACTAATTTCTATGAGAGAAAATTCCTAAAGAAATATACCACTAAAAGACATGACTCAGATGGTTTCAAAGGGAATTCTACCAAATCATCCAAAACCCACATTGTCCTAATGCCATATAAATTATCCCCAAGCACTCAGAAGGAAAAATTCCCAATACTTTTTATGAAGCAGGTATAATACTGATACCTAACCAGACACAGTACAAAGTACAGACCAATTATCATACATTAATACCAATGAGAACTTCTAAACAAAATACTAGCAAAAAGGATCCAGCACCACATTTAGAAAATAATAGACCACGAACAAGTGAAATTCACTCCAGGAATGCAAGTTTTGTTGAATATTGAAATATTTATTAGTATCACATACTTTATTAATAAGTCAGAAGACTCATGATCCTCTTCATAGATGTTCAAAAAACCTGACAGAATTCAACCCCCATTCATGACAAAACATTCAAGAATATAGGATATCTTCTCAATATGATAAAATAAATATAACATCTTAGTTCTAAAAGACATTATCTTAATTAATGGGAAAACAACAGGAGAACCTCCTCTAGAAAAAGGCAAGGATGACCTCTATCTCTGCTACTATTTGTCACTGTACTAGAGGTTACTAGCCAATGCAATTAGACAACCAAAAACAATTAGAGGTGTAGAACTGGTAAACAAGATATTTCAATTTGCAAGTGATACGGCAGCGTACCTAGAAAACCAGTAATACAACTAACTCAAAAACTAATTCAGTGCACTGGCAAGTTACAAAATTAGTAGCTTTCATGTACAAAAACTGTGAACAGAAAACATAATGGAGAAAAGCTCATTTATAATAAATGACTAAATACTTAGAGAAAACGTAACAGGAATGTATAAAACTTGTGTAAGGAAAACTTTTTAACATTCCAGATAAACACTAAAATAGACCTGAACAAATGGAGAGATACCCTTTGTTCTTGGATAAGATGACTTTACAATACAGAATTGTTAGTTCTCCTCAAGTTAACTTATAAATTCAAGGCAATGACAATAAAAATACCAACAAGGTAATTTTAATAGAGTTCAACAAGATAATAGGAAAGTGCATATAAGAGTGCCTTGCTGGTTCAGTCAGCTGGGCATGTGACTCTTGATCTCGGGTTGTAATTTGAGCCCCACGTTGGTTATAAAGGGTACTTAAGAGAAAAAAATAATCTTAAAAGAAAAACAGACAAGAATACCTAGGAAGACACTGAAAAAGAATAATATGAGGGGGAACTAGACATTCCAAACATTAAAGCTTATTATAAAGCTTCTTATAATTTAAACACTGTGGCAAGGGGCATAAACAAATAAATCAGTAGACTAAAAAGCCCAGAATTAAACCAGATACACATGGAATTCAATATATGACAAAGATACATCTCCAATTCTTAGGGCCAAGATGTACTTTTTATATAAACAATGCTGGGTCAATATGGAAAAAATAAAACTAAGATTAACAGCTCACACAGTACATACAACAATTAATTTCACATGGACTATAGATCTAAACATAGATCTACAGGTATATACTAAAGCCAAAAACCAAACCAAAGCCAAAACCAACTTGTAGAAGAAATCATAGAATGTCCTCTTGCCTTCTGGGTGGCAAATATTTCTCATGCAAGAACTGTCCATAAAATTAAAATTAGGAATTCATTTCAACCAAAGACACCACTTAAAACACTGTAGACAAGCCACAGAGTGGGAGAGAGCATGCAAGACTCCCATCCAGAGGATTCGTAATACATACATCACAGTAAGAAAAAGGCAGGCAACTTTAGTACTTTATCCAACTCTACAAAATAGCTTGCTGGGAAATAACCTTGCACAAGCACTTTCGAAATTTGGCGTCATCTACAAAAATGAACATACGCACCTTGTAAGACCCAGCAATTTCAGTCCAGGGTATACACCCAAGAGAAATATACATGCACCTGTGCATGATCAGGAACGCTGAAGTATGTTTGTAGCAGCATTATTCACAACAGCCCCCAACTGAAAAGTGAAATGTCCACTGACACAAGCTGCTTAAATAATTGTGGAACATTCAGTGTTCAATATGCACGCGCGCGCACACACACACATACACACAAAATATACTAGCTAGAAATACTCTAAATGCTAAGGATCAATTTCACAGAAATAATGAGCGAAGTCAGACCGACAAAAGAACACATAGCGTATGGTTCCGTATTGAGCTCAAAGACAAAACAAAAACAAAAAACCCACGCCGTGTGGGTAGTCAGAATTCTGGTTACCCATGCACAGTAGGGCAGGGTTTGTTGTGGGCGCAAGGCAAAGGGATGTCAGCTATGCTGGTAGTTATTCTTCTTGCCTGATCACATGGATTTGTTCACATAATAATTAAGTTGTATGTGTGTGAATTAAGCATTTTTGTGTTTTCAGTCAAACCTGTTTTAAACGTTTACACACACACACACACACACACACACACACAACACACACACAACACTGTAGACATGATTTTGGCATCAATACCGTTAAGCCGAACATGCACAGACCTCACACCGGCAATTTGCTTCTGGGATAACTCACCAAGGCTCCACAAAGTATGCACCCCATCTCCTAAAGTAGCCATGCTCTTAACTGGGGAAAATGGAACTAACTGTAAGTCATGTCAGCGAGAGGAAAGGTGCACTGCCGGGGAATAAATGATTGCTGTCTGGTAGTGAAAATTAACAGCTACATTCATCCCTGTGCTTCTCAGACCTCCCCTGCTAACACCAGCCTGGCCCCTAGTGTCTCTTAACTGTATTCTGCAATGGCTTGCTAGCAGGCTTGTTTGTCCTTTGTCCTTCCTTAGTCTGTCAACTCAGAAGCCAGCGATTCAAACAGAACTTGGACAGTCACCACCCCTCTGTTCAAAGCCCTCCACCGACTTCCTACCACGTGAAAGATAAAAGGCAAAGTCCTTCCAGGAAACCCACAAGATCGGGATCCTGACCCAGCTCTGGCCTCATCTTCTGTGACTCCCAAGCTTCCTCCACTCCAGCCACACTGGCCTCGTTGCTACTGCATGGCGGTCGCAGGCCGAGTTTTCGTTCTCACGGCCCGTGAACTGCCAAGGGTGCTCTTCCCGATTACATATGGCGCACTCGGAGTTCAAGGACATCTCCGCTCGAACACCCAACTCTCTGGCTGAGCTCACTCTTTCCCTGCCCATCTGACCGGTCTGCTGAATCCCTGCACTCCCTCACTAGCGCCATGCTTAATTTTGCCTTCACTGTATGTACCACCACTTGATATACGATATATTTAGTTACTCATTTGTTTATCAGGCGCCTTACCCTAAGCAGAATGTAAGCCCCATGAGGGCAAAAATCCCAATTCGCTGCTCTAGATGTGGGGCATAGACAGAATGGGGCCTGACACAAGAGGAAGCATGGACTCAAACACCAGCACTAGGACCGGCCTGAACCTGGACTGTGTGCCTTTGATTCTCCATTTGCCAGGGGGAGACAGTGCTGGTACTGGCTTCTTAGGGCTTTTGTAAAAACTGATACACTTGAAGTCAAGAACTTAAATACTTAAGTATGTCAAAGACTTGAAGTACAATTTTAAAACGTGGCTTAAAGATGTAAAAAAAAACCCCATTTCCAACAGTTCCAAGTGTTAAGCCGGTAATAACCCCACAGACAGCAGTTATAGAACCTTCCAAGGACTGAGTGTATGTATGAGACGGCAAACACCAGGAGTGGAACCCTCCCCCGACTGAAAAAATTATTAAATTGACAAACAATGAAATATCCAAAGCTGCTTACTCCAGTAATGTTTTATTTTTTTTCTCCTGTAATAGGAAGTCTGGAAATAACAAATCCATGGCTAGTGGAGACAAAGAAGCTATTGGGGAGGCCAGGATCATTGTGACTTTTCTGCAGGTTCCTCTGGAGCCTGTGGCTTGCATCCTCATGGTCCCAAGACCGCTCCTGTAACACCAGGTACTTGGTTTCCTTGCAAGGTGAGCAGCAGGGCCAACAGCAAAACAAAACATAGAAGAATCCAATTAGGGAGAACTCCTTTTCAAGCACTTTCTCTCACAGCCCGCACAGGGACATCTGCTGATCTGTCAACAGCCAGACTGTGAGACAAAGACTTACTAACCGCAGAAAAGTCGCAAGAGGCTTTTAAAAATAGCATTTGTCAGTAATCTGACAAAAGCTGGATTTTCCTGACATAAAGAGAAGACACTGGGAGAGCAATGAGAGGTGTACGTCCCTCTCAGCTGGACAGGAAACCAAGAACATTCCAGAGGATCCATCGGATGGAAGACATTGTGTGGTGATCCAGTACACCTGAATTAGATACTCATAATAAACAGGTATTAAAAAATACCCACGTTACACAGTATGTAACATAATTCTAACCAGTCCACTGGTCAAGTAAGTTATCCAGAAGGAAATTAACATGTATCGGGAATGGAATTATAATAAAAATATTATATACAAACCTGTGATAAAGCATTAGCGTTAGAGGAGCATGATCTTAAAAACAGAGACTACAAATTAACGAGCTGGGGTCTGTTTTCATGAATAAAGACTGACAAATGAAATTTTATGGTCAATGGAAAATTCCACCAGGGTAGCAATTCTCCTAAGCACAAGTGAGGGGGGCTGTGGCTAGAGTCATCTCCACGTGGGGATTGTCTAAAGTGTGGGTTCTCACGTTCCCTGAATTACAATGATTGTATTTTTTGAAGTTTTAAGTAGAAACCTCTCCTAGCATGAATAACATTTCACAAAAACTGTGAATCCCTTAGCTGTCCCTTAACCTCGGCAATACTGACATTTTGGGCTGCGTAATTCTCTGCTGGAGGGACTCCTGTGCATTGTGTGCCAGAAGGATCTCCCCCCAGTTTTAACAACCTGAAATGTCTCCAAACAAGCAAAATCACCCCCGGTTAGAAACTGCTGCGGTAGACCCAAGGCTGGCCATGTTTTCCTGTAAAGGACCAGAAAGCAAGCATTTTAGGCTTTGTGAGTTGCAAATGGTATCTGTCACACATTTTTCTCCTTTTAAAAATGGAACAACTGGGGCACCTGGGTGGTTCAGTGGGTTAAGCCTCTGCCGTTGGCTCAGGTCATGATCTCAGGGTCCTGGGATCGAGCCCCGAATCGGGCTCTCTGCTCAGCAGGGAGCCTGCTTCCCCGCTCTCTCTGCCTGCCTCTCTGCCTACTTGTGATCTTTCTCTGTGTGTCAAATAAATAAACAAAATCTTTATAAACAAAAATGGAACCATTCTTAGCTTGCAAGCCATACAAAAATAGGCAGTTGGCCCATTTTCTGACCTATTATAGACCTTTGCACATTCCTACTTTACAAGTTTTTCTCCTTAGTATGATTTCTTTTATGAGGAATACAGAGTGAGACCGGCAAAGGTTTGCCCAGACAGCGGATTTACAGAGGTTCTCCCTACTGTGCTTACTCAGATGCCCTGAAAGTGCCAGGTGGTGCCAAAGTCATTTTGACTTTAAATACGAAGCTACGGTTTCTCTCCCTGAAGTCCTCATTTTCCTCAAAGAGCTGGATGTACACAGTTGGCTTCTGCACAGGTTATGTCTTTGCCCCCAACATGAGTCCTCACAAACCCCACAGTGATGAGAAGAAACAGCTCTTCCGCAGCCATGACACAAACTGGGTCTCTCCTGTCACAGAGTACGTACTCTTCTGTGTCCAGTAGAGCTCATCAAAGTGCTCCTGCCTCCCTCACACCAACAATGCTTCTTCCCAGTCTAAGCTCTTGTGGCTTCCCTTAAAGATGACGCGTCACTGGAGCCTCTTCCACACGGATGACACGAAGAGCTTCTCTCCCCGGTGAGTCTTCACATGACTCCGGAGGGACGAATGGTCACTGAAGGCTTTCCCGCAGGCCAGGCACTCGTAGGGCTTCTCGCCAGTGTGTATCCTCCTGTGCACATTAAGGTTGGAGCCGATGCTGAAGGCTTTCCCGCAGTGATCGCACTCGTACGGCTTCTCTCCTGTGTGACTTCTCATGTGTGTCTTGAGGGTCGACTGGTTTCTGAAGGCTTTCCCACACTGCCTACATTCAACACGTTTCTTTACCAGGTGAATGCTCATGTGCCTCCTCCGGGACAGGTAGTCCCCGAACACCTTCCCACAGGCCGCACACTCATAGCGTCTCTCTTGAGTGTGGATTTTCCGGTGTGTGGTCAGGTTCGAGCTGGCGCTGAAGGCTTTCCCACACAGGTCGCACCCATAGGGTTTCTCTCCAGTGTGAGAGTTCATGTGTGTCTTAAGAATGGACTGGTTTCGGAACGCTTTCCCGCACTGTCTACATTCAATGGGTTTCTTGACGACGTGAATTCTCATGTGTCTTCTCCGCGACAGGAGATCACCAAAGGATTTCCCACATTCTTTACATTCGTATGTTTTCTCTATCGTGTGGTTCTTCTTGTGCAAATTGAAGTTCGACTTCCATCGGAAGGCTTTCCCACACTGTGTGCATTCGTAGGGCTTCTCTCCGGTGTGATTGCGGACGTGCTCTTTGAGATGGGACGGATGCTGGAACGCTTTCCCACAGTCGTGGCATTCGTACGGTCTCTCTCCAGTGTGTGTCCGTTTGTGGGCAATGAGGTGGCAGCTCCTGCCGTAGGCCTTCCCACACTCGTCACACTTGTAAGGTCTCTCCCCAGTGTGAACTCTCATGTGTATCTTCAGGGAGGAGAGGGTTCGGAAGGCATTTCCACACTGGCTGCAGTCAAAGGGCTTCTCTGTGAGGTGAGTTCTCGCGTGACTCCGGAGGGCAGAGGGATCGTTGAAGGCTTTCCCGCAGGCGCTGCACTCGTAGGGCTTCTCCCCCGTGTGTATTCTCCTGTGTCGTGTGAGGGACGCGCTCGTGGTGAAGGCTTTCTGGCACTGGTGACATTCGTGCATTTTCCTCCCATTGTAAATGCTCACGTGTTGGGCGAGATGGGGCCGATTCTTAAAAGCGGCCCCACAGTCCCGGCGGTGATAGGGCCTCTTGCCAGCGTGCCTGCCCATCTGCTGAGTAAGATGAGAGCCCATGCTGAAGACTTCAAACAGGTGGGCGTACTCGGTGGATTTCTCTCCAAGATGAGTTCTTTCCTGCTGATTAAGAGAGGAACGCTGACTAAGGCACTTCCCACAACTCACCACGTTCCTATAAATCATCTAGTCATCCCCACACGAGCGGATGGAAGCAGAAGCGCATCACTGTGACGAGTGACCTTGTGATCTACAGTGCCAAAACCCTGTTCCTGCCCCATCTGGGCTCGATCACATAAAATGCAGGACACCGGGGCACCTGGGTGGCTCAGTGGGTTAAAGCCTCTGCCTTTGGCTCAGGTCCTGATCCTGGGGTCCTGGGATCGAGCCCCACATCGGGCTCTCTGCTCAGTGGGGAGCCTGCTTCCTCCTCTCTCTTTGCCTGCTCCTCTGTCTACTTGTCATCTCTATCAAATAAATAAAGAAAATCTTAAAAAAAAAAAAAAAAAAGGGCTGGATGCCACCCCCTAAGGCTCCACAGATAAGACCTTCACAAAGCTTTTTGCATGCATATTTTGTTAACCGTTTAAATCTGAATCCAGCCCTAACACTTACTACCTAAGGCACAGTTACAGAAAGAGTTGGTTGTCATAACCTAAGCCAAGAAATTTAAAGCTAGGTTTAGAGTTTCCCCGCTAAGCTGTGACAGTCAAGTGTCTGAAACAACCGCCCCTCAGGGAAGGCCACTCACTTGGTTCTAGATCTGCTTCTCCGAGGCTGTCCCTGTCTCCTCCCAGCACGGGAGACCTGGGATTATCCCAAGGGAATCTTACCACTATCACACTGCTGGGTGCTTCCTTCCCAAAAATATCTTCCATGAGGATGGACCATTTGTTTTTAGATGGAGTCTCCCAATCTGAAACAAATTGGTAAAGTATTAACCTGGGGAGAGAAATAGTAGCTGCAGAAAGAAGACGGGGAGATGGTAGTGACAGAAACAGGGGGGATTTCTTTGCAATATGAGCCCTAAAGAAGGAAAGGTGATGTCAAAGGGGAGAAACACACGTGAGGAAAAAAGTCTATGAACCAGAGAGAGCCAATTATCCTATGGTTTCACTTATTTGTGGAGCATAACAAATAGCATGGAGGACAAGGGCAGTTAGAGAGGAGAAGGAAGAACTCTGAAAATCAATCTGAGGGTTTTGAAGGGGCGGGGGGTGGAGGGTTGGGGGAACCAGGTGGTGGGTATTAGAGAGGGCCCGGATTGCATGGAGCACTGGGTGTGGTGCAAAAACAGTGAATACTGTTACGCTGAAAAGAAATTAAAAAAAAAAAAAAAAAAAAGATGTCTGTGAACCGTGGCTGTGTGAGACATCTGCCAGTGACAGGGAGGACATTTAACTTGATTCCCTAAGGAATAAATTCTTCAAAGACTGACACTGATAACAATGGAAAAGTATGACCAGGAATGTGGAGTATGAAAGGCGGGGACAAAGCTCATGTGGACATGTCACATTTAAAGGGGACTCCAAACAATTCAGCTTCTAGTAATTTACCCAAAGAAAACAAAAACACCACCCTGAAAAGACACCCACATCCCCACATTCAAAGCAGCATCATTTACAACAGCCAAGGCAACGGGACTGATCTAAGTGCCCCCCGCCCCGGTAGATACAGTAAAGAAAATGGGGTATATACAGACGATGGAGTATTATTCAGCCATAAAAAAGAAAGGCATTTCCCCATTTTCAACAAGGATGGAGGGCATACTGCTAAGTGGGGTTAGACAAAGAAAGGCATACCGGATCTCACCGAAGTGTGGAATCTAAGAACCAAAAACCAAAAACCAAACCAAACCACCCTCCCCTCCCCCAAAAACAGTACAACCGAGTTCACGGACACAGAGAACAGACTGGTGGTAGTTGTCAGAGGTGGTGGGTGGACAAAATGGGTGTGAAGGGGGACAAAAGGGACATCAAAGGTACAAACTCCCAGTGATGAAAGAAGTCCTGGGGATGTATCACCCATTGCAGTGAAAGATACTGCAATGCACGGAAGTTGCTAAGACAGTAAATCTGGAAAGTTCTCATCACAAGGAAAAAATACTTTTGTTAACTGTGCGGCAATGGATGTTAATGACACGTACCGTGGCGATCACTTTGCAATACATACAAATATTGAATCATTATGTTGTACACCGGAAACTACCACAGTGTCACGTCAGTTCTATCTCAGCAAAAAGTAAGTAGGTAAGGGAAAGCGACAAAAGAAATACACACATAGGCAAACACCCTGGAGAGGACAGAGAGACCAAAGCGCCTGTGACAGAATGGGGAGGGTTCATGCTTAAATTTCCCTGGGTGGCATTTCCTAGTGGCTCTCCCTCCATCCCATCACTGAACGGAACAGGTACCGACAAGCATTTCCTCCATCGCATCACCGAATCAGCAGGTACCCAGAAGCACCTGCGTCTGCCTGCTGCTTACCAGGAGATGTGGCTCGGTGACGTGTCCTCTCCTCGGTCCTCAGCTCCTCTTCTTGCTCCAAGTGGGAGATGAGGCTGGGTTTGCCCACCTGATACCCTACTCACAGGGAAAGACGTGTGTTGAGGATCGTGGAGAGAACAAGCCCTCCGTTACGCTGGGGTCAGTGTTTTGGTCTTCAGTGTTCTGAAGACGGACAAGTCTGACTTAGGAGCGGCAAAATGATGGTGCCAAATTTCTAAGGAACACAGTGAAAGGCTTTCATAAAACACAACACCACCAACACCCACATGCACTGCCCTTCAAAAGAATGAGGATTTCCTAACTCAGAAACCTAACTCAGACACACATGACAACGTCTAAGGTCAAGGGAACGAACAGGTCTCAACAACCACCAGGAGACACTGGGGGTGGGGTGGGGGCAGCACCAGGTCGGCTTGGTCACAATTATGTTCCAATTCCCCACAGTCCCGGGGTCACACCAAGTACTTAGAACAAAAACACTTGCGACTCAAGCCTTACCCACAGAGGCGAGGTTGCTGTAGTTCTCCAGCATCACATCTTTGTATAGTTTTCTCTGAGAAGAATCCAGCAGGGGCCATTCCTTCTCCGTGAAGTCCACAGCAACATCCTGGAAAGTCACTGACTCCTGAATCGCCACACACATTTGGGGTCAGTTAAGAAACCAGCCTATCGCGTTCACAGAAAAGACGGCTGAGGCTGAAGCCTGGGCAGGAGAGACTCCACACACGGGATTTTCAGATGGGGTTCTGGGGTCTCAAATGTGTTCCAGAAGCCAGTCCTCAAGATTCTTCCTATGAGATGATCTCATCTTTTCCAATTCAAACACTGCTGACATGGGACCAAAGCTCTCTCCATGTCTAGCCCAAGCCTTCTGAGCTCTATGATGAGAGATCCGCCAGCTACACAAATTCATTTCCCCCGACCAGGTCCCTGATATCGCGGGGAACACTGGAGCCGTCTCGGGCTTTTTTCCCCCCAGTGCCCTGATCAGGCACTGATCAGCCTGGCTGAGGCTCTCAAAGAACTCGAACAAGTGGTGCTGGGGGCATTCTAGGGAAGTGCCTCTCCCACCCCTAGGGGCCCAGAGAGCTCCTACCTGAGAACCAATACCAGCCAGCACAGGGCATTCCAGGCCATTGCGAGCAAATTGCTCCACGTCCTGAGAACAGGAATGGTCTTTGGAAGGAGGAGGAACTTCCGACTTACGGATATAGGCGGGGTCCTGGGGGGACACAGCTGGAGAAGAGCAGATCCATGAGGATTAGAGCCTGCCGGACACTCAGAGATCAGGAAACTGGCCCACACCCGCTGTCTAGGCGTGCGGTGCCTATCCCTGTCTCTCACACACGCCATGTCTTGTAAGGAGCCAGAGCAGCCCTGCTCCACGCAGGGACAGAGAAAGGATGGTGGGCTCACATACCCACAAAGAAAGTGATGTATATGCTCAATCAATGAGTGAGGAAATTAAAGCTCTAAGAGGCAGAGCTGCTACTTCAGATTCACCACAGTAATAAATGGATAAAAGAATACAACCGGGTGCCTGTCTGGCTCAAGTGGTGGAGCACATGACTCTTGATCTCAGGATTGGCAGTCTGAGCCCCACGTTGGATGCGAAGATTACTTAAAAATGAAATCTTTAGTAATGATAATAGTAATAAAAACTAATTAAGGGTTGCCCATTATAGTCCTTCCTTATAAACCAACAACTAACAATCCCTACTTCACCCAGACCCACAAAGACCCCAAATCAGACTCAGCCACTGGGAGGCTACCAAGACTTTGCTCCTACCCCTATTCGGTTCCTCCATGCTCTCTGGCAGCCCTCCCTCTGGCCATGCACAACCCTGAGCTCTGTGAAATCCAAGGGCCACGAGAGCTGACTTCTGAGGGCATCCATTCATCACACCCAGAACTTACCACATGTGGGAGACAGACCAAGGGCTGCCATCCCGTGAGGATGACCGTCAATCTGCCTGCACAACTGGGCACTGGCTGTAGGAGGCGTCCCTCCCGCTGTCACGGGACTCTTCGAGCAGGCATCTGCAGCAAATGAGAGAAAGACTTACTAGAAGCAGTCCAAGGCTTTCTGCCTCTCAGGCTCAAAGGACAACTGTGACTTTTGCTTTCCAGCATCTTCTCTTTAGAGCAGCCAAGTTCTGTCTAATTCGGGCCTTTATCTTCAGGAAATCCTCCAGGCGATGTAGGGAAGGTCCCTGATGTGCCTCAAGATTCAGATCCACTCTCCCAAGTAATCTGTCCCCGAGCACAGCTCAGTCAGACTCCCTTACTCATAAATGCCTGGGCTCCAATTTCCCTTCTTCCTTTCAACTTCAAGGCTCACTATGGCTTCAGATGGTTCTAGCGGCCATGGGATGGTCCACCTATTACCACGTGTTCAAATCTCCAGAGCCTTTTGGCCGCACACTCCATACACATACACCAACATGTCCACCCTGGCCATAGACCAGGCCTTCTCGTCACTGGAATCAGCTTCATGTTGCAGATACTGATTCAGAAATCTTACTCTCTACAAAACCTCCTCCATAACACTTCACCCAAACCCTCCCACTTGAGAGAGGACTCCAGGCCACCCATGTACCTACCATCTTGTTCCCTGACAGCAAATCACCTTTTTTCACCACCCTACCTACCCAGCCAGAAGTCATCGTGGATCTGTAACATCCATGACTCTCTGCCCATTGTAACTACTACTGACCAAAAGACCGGCCCTGGATGGTTTCAGCCATTTACCCCCTGTCTGAAGGTACCTGGCAAAATGATGCTGCACACAACCCCAAACTTTCAAAACTCCATCGGGAAAGGAGCACCTACATTCAAGAAAAGCGTCCTATGCAACCTGACCTTACAACCTCCCCAAAACCACGTACGCATCCTACCAGTTTGTCCTGAGTCACAAACTAACTTATCATTACTCTTACTTTCAACAAATCACCTTATTTTCATTTCACTGTAATCTCAACTAAAAAAACATACCTCAGCAAAGAAGTGGGAAATGAAACATATAAGAAAAAAGCCATTTACGGTAACCTAAAAACTTTAAATACCTAGGAGTAAATTGAAAGCTGCTTAAGACCTTGACAACAAAAACTGTTTAACACTGGTGAAAAATACTGAAGGCCTAAATAACTAAGCAGGGACATCATTTTCAGAGACTACAAGAGTCATTATTATTAAGGTAGTATTTATTCTCCCTAAGTGTACCAGTCAATACAATGCAATCCCTATCAAAATCCTAGGAGGCTTCTTCTCTAGAAGTTGACAGCCAAAATGTACACCAGAGGTGCTGAGTGGAACAGCTGGTTAAACATCTGACTCTTGATTTAAACTCAAGCCTTGATCTCAGGGTCGGGCAGAGGGAGAGGGGCGGAAGATAAAAAGGAAATAAATACAGGATGTGTGCGCGGCTCAGTTGGTGAAGCATCTGCCTCCAGGTCAGGTCATGATCCCAGAGTCCTGGGATTAAGTCCTGCATCAGCCTCCTTGCTTGGTGGGGAGCCTGCCTCTCCCTCTGCCTGCCGCTCCCCCTACTTGTGCTCTCTCTCTAACAAATAAAATCTTTTAAAAAATGTATAACAAAATGCAAAAGATCTAGGGAAGCTGGAATAATGTTAAGAAAGAAAAACAAATTTGGAGGATTCACACTTCTAAGTTACCACAATAATGAAGAGTTACTGGAATGAGTAACAAATAGGTCAACGGACCAGAACAGAGTTAAAAACAAATCTACATGTGCACAAATTATTTTCAGTAAGAGAACGAAGCGATTCAGGAAGGAAAGAAGTCTTCTTTATAAATGGCACTGAAAGGGACTTCTGGGTGGCTCAGTTGGTTGGACGGCTGCCTTCGGCTCAGGTCATGATCCCGGAGTCCCAGGATCGAGTCCCACATCGGGCTCCCAGCTCCACAGGGAGTCTGCTTCTCCCTCTGACCTTCTCCTTGCTCATGCTCTCTCTCACTGTCTCTCTCTCAAATAAATAAATAAAATCTTTAAAAAAATAAAATAAAATAAATAAATGGTACTGAAAGAACTCAATGGGTAAAAAATAACTGCATTTTCTCTTATCACTGCATAAACAAAGTGAAATAAGCAGTCTTAGAATAAGCAGACAGAAAAATAAATATTTTATGTTTTCACTTCTATGTGGAATCTTTAAGAAAAACCAGAAAACAAAACCAAAACAAAACAAAACAAAAAAACACAAGAAAAAGAAGAACCAGAAAACAACCTCATGGATACAGAGAACAGACTGGTGAGTGACTGAGGCAGGGGATGGGTTAAATGGGTGAAGGGGGTTAAAAGGTACAAATTTCCAGTTATAAAATGAGGAGGTCCTGGCGATATAAGGCACAGCACGGTGACCATAGTTAATAATGCTGTAGTAGACATTTGAAGGCAGGTAAGGAAAAGGGTACAACGCAGGCAACGCTGTCCAAGGTACTGCAGTAACACTGTATGATGACAAGTAGTGGCTACACTTGTGGTGAGCAAAGCATAAGGTTTTTATACCCCAAACTACTGTAACATGGTGTGTTAACTCTACTTCAGTTTAAGAATATTGAGGGGAAATCCACTAGGAGTTGATCTTGAGAGTTCTCATCGTAAGATAAAAAAATCTGTAACTAAGTATGGTGATGATATTAACTATAGACTTATTCTGATCATTTTGCAACATACACAAATATTGAATCTTTACACTGTACACCTGAGATTAATATAATGCTATGCCAATTATACCTCAGTTAAAAAAAAATGAACAGGCAAGCCACAGGTTGGGAAAAAATGTTTGTAGTACATATACTTAATGAAAAGTTCATGTTCTGAGTATATAAAGACCTCCTACAAAATTAGAAAAAATCCAACTCAAAAAAAGGGGCTCAAGACACTTCACAAAATTTAATGAGTGACCAATAAGTTTCACAGAGGTAGTCAACATCATTAGTCATCAGATAAATGTAAAACAAAACTGAAGATGTAAGATTTCAATCCACTGGAATGGCCAAAATGAAAAAAATGCCATCAAATGTTGGAAAAGATGGATGGCTGGGGTTGAAATAGTTCAACCACTTTGGACAACAGTTTGCCAGTTTCTTAAAAGTACACTTTCAGGGGTGCCTGGGTGGCTCAGTGGGTTAAACCTCTGCCTTCAGCTCAGGTCATGATCCCAGGGTCCTGGGATCGAGCCCCACATCCAGCTCCCTCCTGGGCAGAGAGCCTGCTTCTCCCTCTCCCTCTGCCTGCTGCTCTGCCTACTTGTTTTCTCTCTCTCTCTCTAAGAAATTAAAAAAAAAAAAAAGTAAACTTCCAACTTGACTCAGCCATTCTATTCACGGAAATTTACCCAAAATAAATTTCTAAACACATGTTACAAAGACTTATACAAAAATGTTCACAGCAATCTGATTTTATAACAGCCCCAAACTATGAACAATCTACCTCAACAGCAGAATGGGTAAACAAATCGTGGTGTGTACGATGGAATACTGAGAACAAAAACTGAGCCATACAACATGGCTGAATGCCTACAATGCCAACAGAAACTAGACAGAAGGGTGCCTGGGTGGCTCAGTCGGGTACACATCTGTATTCTGCTCAAGTCACCATCCCCGAGTCCCAGGGTCTAGTCCCTGCATCAGGCTCCCTGCTCGGGAGGGATCTGCTTCTCCCTCTGGTCCTCTCCCCTCTCGTGCTTTCTCTCACTCAAATAAATAAATAAATCTCAGAAAAAAAAGGAAAAAGGAAAAAAAGAAACTAGATACAAGGGCATCGGTTGGTTGTTGTTAAGCCTCTTCCTTCAGCTCAGGTCATGATCCCAGAGTTCTGGGATTTAGCCCCTCATCGGGATCCGTCTCAGAGAGAAATCTCCATCTCCCTTTGCCCCTCACTGTACTGTCTCTCACTCTCTCTCTCTCAAATAAATAAAATCTTTTTAAAAAAAAGAAACTAGGCACAAAAAAAATGCTCTAATTCCAGTTATATGACATCCACAAGTAGGCAAGCTTATTTCGGTTGTTGGCAAAACTTGTTTATTTTGGTCACCAGAAAAAAGTGGCTGTCTCGATGGAAGAGTATGAGATGGAGAGACTGAGAGAAACAAGAGGAACTTTCGGGAGCAACTGAAATATTCTTCATATTTTCATTTAATTTTTTTAGTTAGTCATTACACAACATACACAACTGTCAAAAAAGTCATCAAACTGGATCTAACATCTATAAATTGTCTTCAATGTAAATTATACTTGACTTTAAAAGGAGTATTTCTGGGGCGCCTGGGTGGCTCAGTGGGTTAAGCCTCTGCCTTCGGCTCAGGTCATGATCTCAGGGTCCTAGGATCGAGCCCCACATCGGGCTCTCTGCTCAGTGGGGAGCCTGCTTCCTCCACTCTCCCTGCCTGCCTCTCTGCCTACTTGTGATCTATCTGTCAAATAAATAATAAAATCTTTAAAAAAAAAAAAAAAGGAGTATTTCTAACCCTCTGGTCTCCAGTTCTACCGAAATTCCTCCCCAAACTGGTCTTGGATATTCTCTTCCTCTCCTATTACTAACAAGGATGGAGATGTCTGCCCTTTCTTCTAAGGCCAATGTCTTCAGGGTAAATAACACATAAATAAATTCAAAAAGGAGAAAGGGGTGTCTGGGTGGCTCAGTTGGTTTAGCAACTGACTCCAGATTTCAGCTCAGGTCATGATCTCAAGGTCCTGGGACTGAACCCCATGTCGAGCTCTGCCCTCAGCATGGAGTCTGCTTGTCTTTCTCCTTACCCCCTTGCTTGCAAATAAATAAATAAAATCTATTTAAAAATAGACAGAGAGAAAGGTGAAATTAAAGAAAAATATTTAAATCAAAGACAGCTAGAGGAAAGAAAAAAACAGAAAAAGGGCCAATTCAACAACTAAATATATTTCAACCAAAATACAAAGAGTCTCAGAATGGATTAAAAACAATCCAATTATATGTTGTTTATAAGAGCCATCTAAAACACAAAGATAAAACAAGAATGGAAATAAAAAGAAGATATACAGGGCGCGTGCACACACACACTTTTTTTTTAAGCTGCTTAAACATATTAGAATTGGACAGAAAGGATTAAGGCAGAATGGTTCATCGAGAAAACTGAGGTATTATAGAACAAAGAGGTATAATTCAAGAAAAAGCTGTATATATGTTTTCATAGCCTCAAACACATGAAAAAAATAAAAAAGGGCAGAACTCTGCAAATGGACAAAGCCACCAGCAGAGCTCTTACTAATACTGTTCGAGCAGACAATTCAATTAACTACAGGCAGACTGAACGGGATGAAACCGTATCCCACACCTACTATAAAATGCAACCACACTGGCACGATGTGTCTCAGAAAATGGCATCTGTCTATGAAACCAGCAAAATGAGGTTAGCAAACAATGCCCAAAAGACAACCAGAAAACTGTCAGAGCAATGGATATTAAGGGGGGGAAAAAGCCTAAATAATTCATATGTCAAAGAAGTCCTAATATTCAATATTTAGAACTGAAATGCAGTAAGGTATTCCACTGGAATCCTCTGGAATGTGACAGGTGTGCAATGTTAGAAACTGGAAAGAAACATCCCAAAAAAATAAAAGGAAGAAAGCTATAAAGAACAGAAAAGTTCTAAAATAGAAAACATCCATACAATGAAGTGGCTCAATCAAGCCAAAAGTTCTCTAAGAAAAACAAAACTGACAAAATTCTGGCAAGATTTATTTTTTAAACAAGGAAAATATAAAAAGGAAGAACTGGATTACATTACAGATGTGATGAACACTAAAAATACAGTAAGAACTTAAATTAACAACTTTGACTATGCAATTCTAGTAAGAACTTTATTAACAACTTTGACTATACAATTTAAACCTTAGAAGGAACAAATTTCTTTTCTTTTTTTTTTTTTTTTAAAGATTTTATTTTTTTATTTCACAGATCGAGATCACAAGTAGGCAGAGAGGCAGGCAGAGAGAGAGCAGAGGAAGCAGGCTCTCCTTTGAGAGTCCCAGGCGGGGCTCCATCCCAGGACCCTGGAATCGTGACCCAAGCCGAAGGCAGAGGCTTTAACCCACTGAGCCACCCAGGCACCCCCGCTAGGAGGAAAACATTTCTAAAGATATTTTATTCACCATAATGAAATAAAGAACTTAGACGCCGTACTGATGAGGCAAACAAAGCCAGAAGAAAAATTATTAAATTTCCTTACTACTTACAGCCTCTTGGCCAAGTCCTTGAAACAGGCAGAGTGACATTCTTCTAGGGACTGCTTTGATGTTAATTAACACGCTGCGAAGAGCAAAAGTCCATCTTAGCCCGGCTGCCCAGATCCTGTAAGTCTACTTTAACATATAAAAATTCCTTCAGAAACTTCCTTCATCTCCTTTATCCCCCAAGATACATGATGGCAATCATCCTCCAAGCATATGACCCACTGATGGACATCTGAAGGGTCTCATGACTGCGGGTTTACTAAATAAATGACCTTTTCCTAACAATAGGTAGAACCTCAGAATCCTGTAAACCTTGATTCCAAAATACCTGGGAGACTTACACTGTCCCTAACCCCCACCCAACTTGAAAGTATGTAATGGGCCACTCCTCGTGACCCCAGTGCAGCTCTTTCTACCCGCAGGTCCCATCTTCGTGCTTTTCCAAATTTTAAAAAAAATTTGTATTTACTTATTTATTTCTGTCCTGGTGCTTTAATAAAACCACCTCTTTGCACCAAAAACGTCTCAAGAATCCTTTCTTGGCTGTCGACTCTGAACCCTAACATCCTTCTTACATCACTAAGACCCTTAAAGGAATTGAATCAAGAGCTCGAAAAATTTCCACAACAAAAACTCCAGACCAAAATGGTTCTTCTGGCACAGCTCCCCTTTAAGGAAAAACTGATTCTATTCTTAGTCAAAATATTCCAGAGTTTAGAAAACAGTGGGAGTATTTCCACCCTATTTTATGAGGTTGGCATAAACCTGACACAGAAAGGAAAATCGCAGGCCCATTTTACTCACACACAGATCCAAATAACCAACTACTTACTAGCAGACAGAAGCCAAAAAATCGATAGAACAGTGCCTGTCTTTCTCAAGTTATTTTTCAAGGCAAATGTAGTGAATCACTAAGAAATCAATTGGTTTAATTCTCAACATTATCAGATAAATAAGAAAAGCAAAGTATTCACTCATTTGTTCAATGCACTACAGTAGAAGCACCTACCATAAGCCAGCCATTGTTTTCGGAGCTGGAGATACACAAGATAAACATATCGAAGTAGATGCCAAAAGGAAAAAAAAAAAAAAAAATCACTCGTTAAAAACCTAAAACCATTCAAGAGGAAAAACTCTTAAACTAGGAAAAGTAGGGAGCCTCCTTTACTATCTTAAAAAAAAAGCCCCCGGGGGCACCTGGGTGGCTCAGTGGGCTAAGCCTCCACCTTCGGCTCAGGTCATGGTCTCTGGGTCCCAGGATCAAGCCCTACATAGGGCTCTCTGCTCAGTGGGGAGCCTGCTTCCCCCTCTCTCTGCCTGCTTGTGGTATCTGCCTAATAAATTAAAAAAAAAGAAAAGCCTCCAGCAAACAAGGTCAATTCTCTTCAAGTTCAGAAAAAAAAATGTAGGACTGCTAGAGTTTCCTATCCAAACTCCACGCAATGCGCAATGCTACCAGTCCTCAGCCCGTCCAAAAAAATAAGTAAATAAAACATGAATGATGCAAATGGAAAGTAAAAAAAATTATCTATTTATTCTAAACAGATGATAACACTGTCTTTGAAGAACATTCAAAACACTATACAAAAACTAACCCAGGGGACCTGGGTGGCTCAGTGGGTGAAAGCCCCTGCCTTCGGCTCAGGTCATGATCTCAGGGTCCTGGAATCAAGCCCTAAGTCGGGCTCTCTGCTCAGCGGGGAGCCTGCTTCCTGCCCTCTCTCTCTCTCTGCCTGCCTCTCTGCCTACTTGTGATCTGTCACATAAATAAATAAAATATTTAAAAACAAACAAACAAAAAACCAACCAAAATTCAATACACCAAGAGGTTGGGGGGAAAAATCCTAAGCGCTAAAAATGAAAGCTCCTATGAATAAATCTAACAACAAAAAAACCCCTCTCTCTCTCTTACACAACACAGCCCTAGGGGCACCTAGGTGGCTCAGCAGGTTAAGGGTCTGCCTTTGGCTGAGGTAGTGATCCCCCAGGCTCCCTGCTCAGTGGGGAGTCTGCTTCTCCCTTGCCCTCTGCCCCACCCCTATGCATGACCTTTCTCAAGTAAAATCTTAAAACAAAAAACAAAAAACTCTAAATCCTTTAAAACTTTCCTGAAAGGCATTACAGTATATAAATAAAAAGACATAAATTGTAAGATACAACGGAATTATGCCAATATTATCCAAATTCATATACAGATTCCATGCAACTTGAAAATAAAACTCCAGTATGTGGAACTTCGCAGACTCTAAAATTTAAGCCATGAAGTGCCTGAAAAAGAATGGCTAAGTGTACTTACTTCATCTACAAGATACTCAGAAATCTCTCAATTAAAAACTGAACTTGCATTAATGGAAAAAAGGATATTTCTGAAAACACTTAAGAATGGGAGTCCGTTCACAAATAATTACCAAAATTAAGAAATGCTTTTTTTTTTTTTTTTGAAAAACATGTAAGCAGTAAAATCCATAAAGGAAATCATGGGGAAAGAGGAAGATGCAGGAGAGCACCCAGGTTCCAAGGATTTTATCATCTCTTTTTGGTCTGGTCTGTAGATTTGCTTTAGAGAGAGAGAGAGAGGTGTGTGTGTGTGTGTGTGTGTGTGTGCACACAGCAAAAGTGTGAAGTGGGTTCTGGACACTAGCTGGACATTAGTTAACCACGTCATTAACCATCCTTTTATCTGACGGTCCTGACTGCCACACTTCATCATCGTATGTCTTTGTTAGTGCTTTCATTCCATTCTACTCTAAGTGGGTCATAAATTTCCATTATTCATATTAAAAATGATTAAACCCCGACGCCTGGATTTAATCTGGCTCAGCTGGTTGAGCGGCTACCTTCCGCTCAGGTCATAATCCCCAGGGCCTGGGATCGAGTCCCACATCGGGCTCCTGGCTGGGCAGGGAGTCTACTTCTCCCTCTTCTCTGCCTGCCACTCTGCCTGTGCTCGCTCGCTCTCTCTCCCTCTCTCTCTCTCTCTCTCTCTGACAGGTAAATAAATAAAATCTTAAAAAAAAATGATTAAACCCTTAAAAAAAAGAGAATGTGTGTGTTTTCGTACCCTTTTTGGCGTATGTTTTATATTCCAATTAAAAAAATACCTGACAGTCAAAAGGATAAATAACAAGCACGTAAGACGGTAAAAATCAACGCAAAATATCAGTAGTCACAACAAATATTAATGGATAAGTCTCAAACTAACAGAATGTTGAAGGGAAGTGGGTTTTTTTTTTTTTTTTTTTTGACGTGAACTTTTAAAACTAGTTACAGGCTGTTTACGGGAGTCAACTAAACAGGTAAGTGCACCAGAAACTTAAAAAATTTAAAATTCAACACTCAATACAAATGTTACATAAAGCCAGCGTGCCTCTTATTAATGCCGGGAGAAAATGGACCGCAAAGCCAAGGATTATGTGCTTCTCTCCTCGCGGTCTCCCATCCCTGACCGCACCATCAAGTCCTGAACTCACTTCCGTGGGGCTTTTCCCTCCCCCACCCCGAGGAGTCCTTTAAAAAAATAATAATAATAATAAAACCAGATCACCACTGCCTTCCCCTTGTCATAAACACAGGGGTCCTACATTCCGGTCCTCGCGTTCCAGCGCTTCATACCGCCGATCAGAGTTCAAAGCGCACTCCTCGCCGGGCTGCCGGACTTTCCCGTCCCAGGTCCCTGAACCCATTTACTCGTCTCTGCCTATGGGCCTTTCCCGTTCTCGGAAAACCGAGGGTTAAGGGTTAAGGGAGGAAAGCAGAGCTTACAAGGCTGAGGGCAGAATCGGGTGGAGTGGAGGTCACGGAGGCTGCAGGTGAAGGGACGCCAAGTGCACACAGCAGGTCCGGTCTGCGGCGGGGAAGCGGACAGTCCCCCAAAACCCAGACGAAGCCACGACGGACCCCTCCCCTGCCCATGTGTATAGCCGCAATCGCCTCCTGAGAGCAATGGCTTCCGCTTCACTTCCGCCTTCTAAATCTCGCGGGACTTCATGAGCGGCCTCGAACTCGGAAACATGGGGCGGAAAGGATTCTGGGAAATGTAGTTCTTCAGTTTAGACGGTCAAGGTGGTGGTTCCCAGGACGAGTCTGGCGTTCCACAGACTTCCAATTGTTCCAGGATCCCGAGACTCAGTCCTCAGGTTTCTTTCTGTTTTCTTATGTTCTCTCTGTGGTAGCAGTGAATCTCACCATTTTAAGTACTGTGGATGCACTCAAGGCTCAAATTTCCATCCACAGCCCCACACATCTATCCTGGATTCCAGATCATATGAGACTTGCTCTCTCAGCTTGGCTATTTTATAGCTACTTTTAAAATGCCACAGATCAAACTCCTGACTTCACCCTCTCAACCTCAAGTAATAGCAACCCTGTCTTTCCACTTGTCCACTAAAAACCTTGACAACACTCTCAACCCTTTGGTTTGTGCCATCTATCCACTGGAACGTTCAGTTCTTCCTTGACCGTCTACCCAGAGCCTGATCACTGCCAAAAAAAAAGAAAAAAAAAAAAGTTATCCTTGCTTCTGAGTCAAGAGAAGTCATGGTGGGGCTTGGAAAAGTACGAGTTTGTGTTTTGTGGTCCTCTTACAATGCCTTAGCCAGAAGTTTAGGAGGCCTAACTTCCAAGTGAGGGAAGGTGACTACAAAAGGAATGCAACAGTGGTCCGTGTCTGCTTCTTAGCACGAGTTCTAATTCCAACTCCACCAAGACAGGCATTCAGTATAGTGCCTATAGCCTGTCCCTTCTATAGAAATGAGCTACCTCCTAAATTGTTGTAAGACTCAAATGGGAAAAATAAGTAATTCTGATTTCTCTTAACAGGAACAAGACGGGGACAGAACAAGCCCACTGCAGAGAGGAGAGCAAAAATGGAATGACCTGGGGCAGTGGGTGGTTGGGTCAAGACTGGGGGAAACTCCAGAGAGGGGAAAGGGTCACATCTTAAAGATCTGGAGCCAGCACAGAGGAGGAGAAAAGGGAGAAGATTCAGTTAGGACTCAGGCAGGACCTGGGGGCATAAAAACAGAAATTGGGTATTTGAAATTAGTAAACAATGCTCGGTCAGGATCAGAGTTTGTCTAGTCAATGCTGAATCCCAGTAAACTCACAAGGATTAATTGGTGGAATGAATGAAAGGGAAAAATATCACTCACCGAAGTCTTCAAAATTAAGAGTAGGAAAATTCTGCAATACTCCTTGGTGCTAAGTATTATTAAGGAGGATAGTGCTCTGAAGGTTGGACACACTTCATGCACAGCGTATTTCTATATAAAGATATGATTGGGGCGCCTGGGTGGCTCAGTGGGTAAGCCTCTGCCTTCGGCTCAGGTCATGATCTCAGGGTCCTGGGATCAAGTGCCACATCGGGCTCTCTGCTCAGTGGGGAGCCTGCTTCCCTTCCTCTCTCTCTGCCTGCCTCTCTGCCTACTTGTGATCTCTCTCTGTCAAATAAATAAATAAAATCTTTAAAAAAAAGGGGGCGCCTGGGTGGCTCAGTGGTTTAAGCCACTGCCTTTGGCTCAGGTCATGATCTCAGGGTCCTGGATCGAGTCCCGCATCGGGCTCTCTGCTCAGCAGGGAGCCTGCTTCCCTATCTCTCTCTCTCTCTCTGGCTGCCTCTCCGACTACTTGTGATTTCTCTCTGTCAAATTAATAAATAAAAGCTTTTAAAAAAATAAAAAAAATCTTAAAAAAAAAGATATGATTATTGTAATGAGATAAAATATGTTAACCTTAAAAATGAAACTACCAGTTATTTTACCAGCAAAAAAAAAAAAAAAAAAAATATGTGGGAATAGTAGAGAATTGCAACTCAGGACCAGCAGCTACGGAGTCCACAGAATAAAGGAGAGGAACGGTCTATGATAAAGGAAAGCAGGAAGTTGGGAAGGCTGTCATAAACAAAAAGTACTTTGGAATGAATTGGTAGATTGAAGTATAGTGGTTTTTCGTTGGCTGAGTGGTGAAGTCTCATTGCCTGGGCTGTTGCTAGGAGAGGAGAAACCTTTCATCCTCTTGCTGGGGTACCTCTTGCAAGGTACCTCTCTTCCTGTTTGGTCTGCAATTGGCAACCAGTGGTGGGGCTGAGAACACCACCCCCCCCCCCATCTTCCCACCTTCTAGACTCCATTCTAACAAGATTTCCTGTTATTATTAATTTTCGCAGTTGATGAGTTTATACTGGTAAACATTCCCCTACTTGTTTAAATGGCTTTTAGTCGTTCACACTACCTTGAGAAGATGGAAAGAGATAAAGCGGACTTTTAAAAATTATTTGTTGAAGTATAACAGGGGCGTGTGGGTGGCTCAGTGGGTAAAGCCTCTGCCTTCGGCTCAGGTTGGGATCTTAGGGTACTGGGATTGAGGCCCGTATCAGGCTTTCTGCTCAGCAGGGAGCCTGCTTCCCCACCCACCCCCCTGCCTGCCTCTCAGCCTAGTTGTGATCTCTGTCTGCCAAAAAAAAAAAAAAAAAAAAGGAAGAAGTATAACAAACATGCAGAGAGTCTGTGAATAAATTTTAAAAGTGGGCACATCTATGCACAAGTCATCAAAGTGTTCACAAAGGATACATACCTATGCAATTGCTACCTAGGTTTTTTATTTTTTATTTTGTTTTTATGTATTTTTTTTACTTTTTAATTTTTTTTCCTACCCAGGTTTTTTAAAAAGAAAATTACCAGGAACCCAGAAGCCTCTTTCATGTTTCTCCTGGTCACTACAACCCCTCATCCTCCAAGAAAAACCCTATTATAAATTCTTTTAACATCTGACAGGGTTCCAAATACGGCTGCCTTAAAATATGACATCTTCTGACATTGAATATGCTAAGTTGAAGGAATTTGAGAAATGGCGGGTTCAGCAAGGACTCTCTGCTTTCCCCTGACGCAGACCTTAAGATGGGCATATGATGGATGTCCTTTCTATACCCAAAGGAAAGAAGCATCCTTGTCTCTAAAGATGGAGGAACACATGGGGTGCCTGGGTGGCTCAGTGGGTTAAGCCTCTGCCTTCCGCTCAGGTCATGATCTCAGGGTCCTGGGATCGAACCCTGCATCAGGGTCTCTGAGCCTGCTTCCCCCTCTTTCTCTGCCTGCTTACTTGTGATCTCTCTCTTTTTCTCTGTGTCAAATAAATAAATAAAATCTTTAAAAAAAAAAAAAAAAAGATGGAGGGACACAGAGAGGAATCCAAATGAATGGGATTGCTAAATTTGCCTCAGTTTACTATTGCCTTAAACTCATACCCTATTGCCCTAACACATTTTCCCACGACTTTCTACTCTTCATCAAACCTAGCAGAAAAACGTCTAGGTTAACAACTTTGTGCTTTCATTTCCCTTTAAAGGGTCCCGTGCCAAATAAAACTTAAATACATTTGCATGTTTTCCTTTGTTAATCTGACTTTTGTTACAAAACCCCAACCTAGAACCTAGAAGGGTAGGAGGAAGTATTTTTTTCACCCTGTCTTATGCATCATAGAATAGTTCTGCCTGGTTTTTGAACTTTGCGTAAATAGCCTTAAATTCCCCCTTTGGGATTGATGCGGGAGTAAAACCTGACCAATGCAAGAGAACAGTGCCACCTAGTGTATGATGGCAACGAGTGCAGTGGGGCAAGGGACCATCTTTTCAGTAAAGCTGAATCCATTCTCATACTATCCATCAAAATCAAAATCATTCTAGAATGAATGCAGAAATAAATGTGAGAGGTAAAACAAAAAATATAGAGAAAAATGTGTCTTCATGTCGTGGAATAGGAAGATATTTCTTAATTAGGAGGCAAAGGAAAGAAATATTTGATAAACCAGAATGCATTAAAATTAGAAACTGCTCAAAAAACCCCAACCAAACAAACAAACTACTCATCAAAAGATATCATTGGGGTGCCTAGGTGGCTCAATCTGTTCAGCGTCTGACACTTGGTCTCAGCTCAGGTGTTGATCTCAGGGTTGCGATTTCAAGCCCTGCATAGGGTTCGACATGGAGCCGACTTAAAAAAAAAAAAAAAAAGAAGAAGAAGAAGAAGACATCATTGATGGTGAAAAAGCAGCCTTCTCTTAATAGACATAGGGTTCCACACTACTCCTTGTGAATTTCCTAAGCCCACCCATACCTTTGTAAATATTGCCTTATTAAGCTCTACTCAAGTTATTCTTGAGTCATCTGAATCCTACTGGGCCTTGATAAATATAGTAAGGGGTACCATGATTGGCCTCAAGAAAGAGGGTCTCTTATAGGGGTCTGAGGTTGGGTTGGTTACATGCTTGAGGAGCTCATGGATGACCTCTTTGTGACAAGGGAAATGGGGCATGGATGACACGGCTGATAGCGGTATCGCGATTACTCAAATGATCATCCATGGTAGTTAATGAAGACCAAGAGAAAGCACGGGGGTCGGGGGTGAAGTGGTGTTGCACCCACTTTACTGCTGTAACAATAGTGACTATGAAATTTGTAGAGTCTCCTGCTTTTTAAAACATCCCTAGAGAGAGACACAGGGGTGAAAGGAAAAACAAAAAGCTGTAAAGACACAGTTGAGACCATGCATAGAAAGTTAGAACCTTGGGGCGGAAATTGGGAATTTGGAGGGTGTGTGTCTAGCTTTGTCGTGGGTAAACAAGGGGGTCACCAGTGAGTCTTATCCAAGTCATAGGGGGAAGGGAGCTCTCTGTGGTAAGTAGTTTCTGGAACACGAAAGGGTGGGAGGTGGGGGGATTAACCGTCTTGGTTTTCCCGCAGCACAGATGACGTTGAATATTGTCATTCTCCTTTACAGGTTGGTATTCGAACAACAGACATAAATGACCGGTTTTCTCTGAGATGCCTTACCTGTTTTCAGTAATAATAATAATTATTATTATTATTTTGAGCAGGGGTTCTCAATGAGAAGTGATTGGATGTCAGAGCTGAGTTTGGGCGGGGTGAGCTCCTGGCACCTGGTGGCAGAGGCAAGGACATCCCCCAATGCGCAGGACACTCCCATTACAGGTACACTGGGCTCCAAACGCGGTTAGTGCCCAGGTGCGAGTACAGGGGGCATGAACACAAAAAAATCACTGCTTGTCTCTCCTTTGAGAACCAGAGCTCTACATGCTGGGCGGCCATATCTGAAAACCTCTCCTCCTTCGGAGATGCAGGAAGCACACAGGATCTGAGGATTTTGAGGTGCACCTTGATGTTCCCTTGGAGTTACTGATCGTTATTCATATGTTTGTTAACTTGCATTTGAAATAGCAGTTCAGACTTCTAGGATTTTTATATGGAGTTTGTCGAATTTAATTATAAAAATTCAGAAGCAAGGGCCTCTGAGTTTTCGCTGAGAGACAGAAAAGAGTAAGAAGCCAATCTTTTTCTGTAATGGACCATATGGTAAATATTTTAGGCTTCATGGGTCTAAAGAAAATTTTACTTCCCCTCTGCATCTCCTTTAACCTCACACAACCCTTAGAACTCCTGATACCTCTAGCCTCCAAATGTGCATGTGTTTGTTTCCTCACACTGAATGACACACATTCTTTCTGGCTACCAGCTGGGTGTTTTGTCATTCAACTTAGTTCTGATTCTATCTACCTGGATAGAGTGTCACATCCCTCGAATTAAGGGTTCAGTCCCACAAGGCTACTGCTGCCCCATTTGAGAAACCAGTTGCAAGTCCAGATTGTCTCCTATGCTATTGACTGACTGGCTGTAAATCAGAGGGGTTCCCTTGGCCCTCTCCTCAGGTTTGATGAATTTCCTAGAGCAGCTCACAGAATTCAGGAAAACAGGTTACTTACTAGATTACTGACTCTTTTTTTTTTTCTTTACAAAGGATGAGAATGAATAGCCAGATAAAGATATGTAGGGCCATGTCCAGAAGGGTCCCGAGCTGCCGTCCCTGGGCAGCCTGGGGTGTTCTACCCTCCTAGAACATGGGTGTGTTCTTGTCCACCAACCCGAAAGCTCTCTGAACTCTGTCCTTTTAGTTTTTTGGTGGGTTTTTTTTTGTAGGTTTCATTACATAGGTTGGGTTGATTGAATCCTTGGTCATTGGTAGATTAGTTCAACCTCCAACACCTGGAGGATGGAGGTTGGAGCTGAAAGTCCCAATCTTCTAACCACTTCTTGGTCTTTCTGGCAACCGGGCTATCTAGGTGTCCCAGAACAGTGACTTGTCTCATTAGCATGCCCAGGACACTCTTATCAATCAGGAGAGTCCCAGGAGTTCTGTGCCGGGAACTGTGGACAAACACCAAATAGTTTTCCATAGAGACAAAAGCCAGCCTTCCATCTGTACAAATTTCCTTCCCACGCCACTCTCAGAGGGCACACAGAATACACCCCAGAAAGTAAGTTCTGCTTAAAAACAGTTTCCTCCATAAAGCCTGCTTAGTAAGGAAATTTAGCTTCGGGGCGCTTGGGTGGCTCAGTTGGTTGAGCGACTGCCTTCAGCTCAGGTCATGATCCTGGAGTCCTGGGATGAGTCCTGCATTGCTTCTCCCTCTGACTCTCTCCCTGCCCATGCTCTCTCGCTCACTCTCTTGCTCTCTCAAGTAAATAAATAAAATCTTTTAAAAAAATTTTAAAAAAGAAAGAAATGTAGCTTCAAACATGATAGCATTGATTTAATAATCAAATGTAATATTACTCGGCCCATTTTATAGATGTTGATGTGAACTCAGAGAGTTAAGTTAGTTAATAAATGGCAGGCACTAAAACATGGGACTGTAGGACTTAATACAAAATCTGACCTGAAAGTCATGATTAACCAGTTTGTTAGAATTCAATTAGGGGGAAGTCAGAATTTCTAGCATACGCAGTATTTCATTCCCTTTTAGTCCTTCCAGAAACCTATACCCAAGCCAGATGACAGAATCATGAAAAGGAAGGTGTCGCAGAGATGAGTTTCCTCAAGGCTCCCTTCATGTCCCTGTTCCTCAGGCTGTAGATGAAGGGGTTCATCATGGGCGTAATTACCGTGTACATCACTGAGGCCACTGCTCTCCTCCTGGAGGAGACCGAAGCTGCAGAACTAAGGTAGACTCCAACACTAGTCCCATAGAATAAGAAAACAACAGACAGGTGAGACCCACAGGTGGAAAAAGCTTTGAACTTCCCACCAGTTGATGGGATTCTCAGGATGGAGGAGACAATTCGAGTGTAAGAGAAAATTATCCCTGAGATGGGACCAACCCCCAACAGGTTGGTCATGAAATACACCAGAATGTTATTGGTAAGAGTGTCAGAACAGGCAAGCTTGAGGATCTGAGCAAGCTCACAGAAGAAGTGGGAGATTCGCAAGTCTGTGCAGAAGGACAGTGGCAAGACCATCAGACTGTGGAGCAGGGCATTTCCAATGCTCATGAGCAAGGAGAGAAGAATCAGCAGGCCACAGAGGCGGAGGTTCATGATGACCGCGTAATACAGAGGACAGCAGATGGCCACATAGCGGTCATAAGCCATCACAGTTAGCAGTAAATTGTCCATACATAGAAAAACCATGAAAAAATACAGCTGAGTGAGGCAGCCTGCGTAGGTGATGGCTTTGCTCTCCGTCTGGATGTTCAGCAGCATCTTGGGGACTATAGTGGAGGTTAAACAGATGTCAACAGAGGACAGGTTGGAGAGGAAGAAGTACATGGGCGTGTGGAGGTGCGGGTCAGAGCTGACCGCCAGGATGATGAGCAGGTTCCCAAACACAGTGATCAGGTACATGGAGAGGAACAGCCCGAAGAGAAGGGGCTGCAGTTCTGGATCCTCGGAAAGTCCGGTGAGGAAGAATTCTGATACTTCTGTCTGGTTTTCTGATTCCATATGGCTGACGTGTCTGCTGAGTTAGTGACAGTGAAACAGACACACAGGCATCCCTTGTTGGAGAGAAGTCTTTTATCTATTGCTTTAAAATATTTTAATATTTAGAGGCACCTGGGTGGCTCATTGGGTTAAAGCCTCTGCCTTTAGCTCGGGTCATGATCCCAGGGTCCTGGGATCGAGCCCCACATCGAGCCCCACATTGGGCTCTCTGCTCAGCAGGGAGCCAGCTTCCCCCCCCCCCCGCCCTCTGCCTGCCTCTCTGCCTACTTGTGATCTCTCTCTCTCTCTCTGTCAGATAAATAATAAAAAATTTTTAAAAATCTTGTAATATTTAAACAATTCTTCTCATCAGGTTCCTTTATCCTTTCTTCCCTCACCAAGGAAATTTTGAATGACTTCTATGTATCACCCATTTTTCTAATTCTAAAATTAAGAATGAGAATAAGTGCTGTTTTATTATTTTTTTAAGGAACTATCATGCCTGCATGCCAGTTTAAGATCTAGCGCTAAACTCTAATGGTTTCTTCAAACAATTAAACCTTGTTAGACAGCTTTACTTTCTCAGAAAATCTTAACTGTGTAGTTAACTCTGAACTGGGTCTGCTCATAATTGCCAATCTCAGGTAATCCTGGAAATTAAACTCTGACATTCTCTACTGCCTCCATGTGAGGAATAACACTATTAATCCATTCCTTTAAATATCCTGAATTTTATAATTACATCAGATCCTTCTGTCGGGACCTGTCTGTTTCAAAAGAATTGCTTTTGCAGGACTCGTGATTTGTCATCACAAGCCTACAGTGACAATAAACGACATTCTAAGAAAAGGCTGAATAAGTCTGTCTGTTGTGTCTATTGAGGAAATGTCACATCGAGAGGGAAAATTCTTGTCTGTTCCTTAAAACAAGAATAGCTAATGGGCACCTGGGTGGCTCAGTGGGGTAAAGCCTCTGCCTTCAGCTCAGGTCATGATCCCGGGGTCCTGGGATCGAGCCACACATTGGGTTCTCTGCTCTGCAGCAAGCCTGCTTCCCTTCTCTCTGCCTGCCTCTCTGCCTACTTGTGATCTCTGTCTGTTGAATAAATAATAAATAAAATCTTAAAAAAAAAAAGAATAGCTAATTCTTTTTATGAGCAACTGATTATTTTCTCTAATAATCATATTTCTTTTTCTCTTCCCTTCTCTCCCTCCCTCTCTTCCTTCCTTTTTTCTTTTCTTTCCTTCATCTTCTTTCTGCTAGTAAGCTTAGAGCCAGATACATGGGTCATGTCCAGAATCTGAGGAAGAGTGATTTGATTTTATTTTTAAAATTTTTAAAAGATTTTATTTATTTATTTGACCAAGAGAGACAGAGCAAGAGAGGGAACACAGCAGGGAGAGTGGGAGAGGGAGAAGCAGGCTCCCTGCTGAGCAGAGAGCCCAATGTGGAGCTCAATCCCAGGACCCTGAGATCATGACCTGAGCTGAAGACAGAGGCTTAATCCACTGAGCCACCCAGATGCCCCTAGTATATTCTTTTTTTTTTTTTTAAGATTTTATTTATTTGGCAGACAGAGATCACAAGTAGGCAGAGAGGTAAGGTGGCGGGGTTGGGGGGGAAGCAAGCTCCCTGCTGAGCAGAAAGCCCAATGCGGGGCTCGATCCCAGGACCCTGGCATCATGACCAGAGCCAAAAGCAGAGGCTTTAACCCACTGAGCCACCCAGGCACCCCTATATTCTTTTTTTTAAAAAAAGATTTTAGTTTGAAGTAATCTCTACTCCAGTGGGGCTCAAATTCGCAAACCCATGATCAAGGGTTCCATGTACCAATAGGTGCCCCTATAGCATATTTCCTTTGACGGATTTTTTTCTGAGTAGCCATTCTCTAGGATATGTCCAAATAGCAATGGTTTTGTAATTATTCCCTACCTTCCAAGTACTCTTGAGTGCGTTTGATTTTGTGCATCTTTACAGAGCAATCTTCCCCCTAGGGCCAGCAGAGGTCTAGCACAACCTTGCAGGATTCTTCAGTGACATTCTGAAATCCATGAAACCACCAAGTCCTCAATGGCATTCAAGTCCCTTCATTATCTGGCCCCTGTAATAATTACAGATGGGATGATGTACTCCCAGCAGCTGCCACCTCGTAAAAGCGACACTCCACCTCACCGCTGAGTCAAGAAATCTTCAAGAGTGAGTAATTCTAGGAGCTGGTATGCTGTTTTGTCATTACTGACAAACCTGTATCATTTCCTGCTCTAATCAGAACCAAACTCTCTTAGGAAGGATCCATATTCATAACAGAAGTACAGGGAGGATGGAATGTGCAGAGTCTTGAGAGACCAGAGTGGGTAAGTGAGCATTTTTTCTTCTGCCCTCAGACTGGCCTAAGTTTGGGAGAGAATGGTTGAACCAGCCAGTGCTAACATCCAGGCCACTGGACAGGATCACAGTCTGCAGGATGGTTTATGAAGCAAGGGTGGCAGGACAGTTCATGAAGAGAGAAGCTGACAAAAGTTCAAAGGACATTTATGTCCTTCAAATGAGTAAGATGCTCTATGCATTAAACAAGAAAAGGTCTCAGTGCTAGGGACATAAGAATACTCCAGAAATATTGGCTATAATTATTGCTATTGTTGTTATTTTTATAAAGAACAGTATAGTGGTTATAGTAATTTTTACACTTGATCTTAGCCAAAAGGCCAAGACGCAATGTAGTAGTCTTTATGGAGAAGAAAATGTTGAACTTGGTTTAGGATATTCCCTTTCCCTTTGATTTCCTGACACACAGACTGTTACCTTTTTCAACAGCGACTATTGCAGAAACATGAACGGAGGTTATACATTTGGGAAACTTAAAAATGTGCAAAAGAGTATTTATAATTCCTCTGTGTTAAAATGTTGAAGGGTTTCATAAAAAATATTAAAAAGTAGAATTGCCATATGATTTAGCAATTCCTAATCTGAGAATATACTTGAAAGCATTGAGATTAGGGTCTCGAAGATATATTTGTTCATCCATGCTCATAGGAGCATTATTCACAATGGCCAAAATGTGGGAGCAACCCAACAGTCCAATGATGAATGGATAAACAAAATGTGGCATATCCATACAATGGAATATTAAATATTATTCAGGGTTGGAAAGGAACGACATTCCGACACCTGCTACAACATGGATGAACTTTGAGGACATTATGTTAAGTGAAATAAGCCAGTCTCAGAAAGATAAATACCGGGGGCACCTGGGTGGCTCAGTTGGTTAGGCGGCTGCCTGTGGCTCAGGTCATGATCCCAGGGTTCTGGGATCGAGTCCCACATGGGGTTCCCTGCTCAGCAGAGATCCTGCTTCTCCCTCTCTCTCTGCCTGTCTGTGCCTACTTGTTATCTCTCTCTGTGTAGCTCTCTGTCAAATAAATAAATAAAAATCTTTAAAAGAAAAAGATAAATATTGTATGATTCCACTTCTGTGAGGTCCCCAGAGGAGTCACATTTATAGAGACAGAAAGTGGGATGATGGGTGATGGAGCTGGCAGAGGGGGATAGAGAGTTAGTGTTTATGGGGGACAGTTTCAGTTTTGCAAGTTAAAAGAATTTTTGGAAATGGATGACGGGGATGCTGTACAACGTTGCGAATGTACTTAATACTACTGAACTGGACACTGAAAAATGGTTAAAACGGTACCTTTTATGTCATGTATATTTTCTATGGTTAGAAAAATAAGTTAATTAATACAAAACATTGAAGAAACTTTTATCTGATTTAGTTCATTATGCTCCTGTCCTTCATGGTGCTTTGAGAGATCAGTTGCCCCTCATTTCTCACACTTCACGGGTGTTCTTAGGGAACACAAAGCCAGGGGCAGATGGATGAAATAGGCAAAGGGGAGGAGTGCCTGGGTGGCACAGTCGACTAAGCATCCGGCTCTTGGTTTTGGCTCAGGTTATGATCTCAGGATCCTGGGACTGAGCCTGAGTCAGACTCTGCACTCAGCAGGGAGTCGGCTTGAGATTCTCTCTCTCCCTCTGTTCCTCCCCACACTCCTAGGCACTCTTTCTCTAAATTAAAAAAATAAAAATAGGCAAAGGAGATGAAGAAGTATGAGCTTCCATTTATAAGAGAAATAAATCATGAGGATGAGGAGTACAGCATAGGGAATATAGTCAATAATACTGTAATAACTTTGCACAGTGGGAGACAGTGACTACACTTACATGGTGTGAGCATTTTTTAACATATATAATTGTCAAATCGCTGCGTCATACACTTTAAACCAATGTAATATTGTAGGCTGACTATATTTCAATGAAAAAAAACCCACACAGATCTCTCTTCCCTACCCAAGAATTTCCAGCTGACTAGGTGTGGGGTGGAGCCCTAGTATTCACATTTCTAATGAGTTACCAGGTGATGCTGATACAGTTGGGTGGAGGGCCGGGAACCACACTTTGAAAACCATTGCTGTGGAAGTTTCTAAAGCACGGTGTAGAATGAGCCCATCTGGATTCAATCCAATCAAAGCCAATTTAGGAAACCCATAAACATGCTTGAGGTTTTGTTAGGGTGTTTCTTTCTTTTTTTATTTTATTTATTTGACAGAGAGACACAGTGAGAGAGGGAACATAAGCAGTGAGAGAGGGAGAAGCAGGCTTCCCGATGAGCAGGGAGCCCGATGTGGGGCTGGATCCCAGGACTCTGGGATCATGACCTGAGCCAAAGGCACTTAACTGAGCCACCCAGGCACCCCTGTTTCTTTCTTTCTTTCTTTTAAGATTTTATTTATTGGGGTGCTTGGGTGGCTCAGTGGGTTAAGCCCCTGCCTTCAACTCAGGTCATGATCTCAGGGTCCTGGGATTGAGCCCCACTTCGGGTTCTCTGCTCAGCAGGGAGCCTGCTTCCCCCCTTTCTCTCTCTGCCTACTTGTGATCTGTCAAATAAATAAATAAATATTTTTTAAAAAGGATTTTATTTATTTATTTGCCAGAGAGACAGAGAGAAAGCACAAGCATGGGGAGAAGCAGGCTCCCTGCTAAGCAGGGAGAATGATGCAGGACTCGATTCCAGGACCCTGGGATCATAACCTGAACCAAAGGCAGATGCTTAACCAAGTGAGCCACACAGGCATACAGAGCTTTAATTTTTTATGTGCATAATAGAAATGAGAATATAGTATCAACATTCCAGGAATGCACATAAGAAGGAAAAAGCAAAGTACATGTCTGAGTGTCTCATATTATTATGAGTGTCTCATACTTGTTTGCTCATATTATTTATATTACTATCACTGGAACTTGAGAAGATCCTGACATGATTCCTCCCTTTGAATGGCATGTATTGGAGGGTGTAGGGGAAAGGGACAGGAAGATAAAGGAGCAGCAGGAGGAGGAGAGAGAACAACTATGGGGCAACACCCCTGAGTTATGAGGGAAGAAGACCGTTTTGAAAATTCTACTACAACTCTTAAGTGGCAAGTAGACTGGGGAGACTGGCCTCCTTCCCTTGAATTTCAGTGCCTTCCTCAAAGGATTGGATTTAAAACTAGAAATGTGGGGAGAGAGCAGAAAGGTCCCCTCCTATTCTACCAGGGAGAGAAAGTGGTGCACTGGAGCAGCCTGGCATCTTCAGGTGAGGAAAAGGTGTCAGCAGAGACAGCAGCAATTGTGAATCCAGAGTCTGAGGACTTGGAAATACGCCAAGTAGTTAGTGAAAAATCGGGAGTGCCTTTATGAGACTGACTCAGGACCTTCTTTGGAGTGCCTTTAGACAACTATTCCAATCTGACCATGCATCAGACTCACCTGAAGGGTTTCTTAAAAACTGGTTGCTGGGCACCTCCCCAGATTTCAGCATATCTAGGTGAGGACTGAGAAAGTGTATTTCAAAGAACTCCCCAGGTGAGCATACTTCAGGTGAAACCAGCTGCACCATTTTCAGGTCCTGGGGCAAAATGAAAATGTAGGACCCCCTAGTTCAAAAACTTCAAGACTGTGACAACAAAGCATTAAACCAAGAGTGGGGTTCCCTGTGACTGTCCATGTTGTAGATATATGAACCCAGTCCTGGCTGCTAGTCTGGGGACATTTTGAGAACCACTGCTTTAGCCTTCCTACTTAACCTAGGACTACCCCTACATGGAAATAATAATAATAATAGTAAATGGCCCCTTTTCTCCAGAACTTACAGGGGATTTCTGTATCTCCAGGATGGTCCCACAGAAGGCCCCAGGAGTTGAGTTTCTTTCCAGGATGTAGATGTTGAAGACAAGTTGGCCTTTGAGAAGTTCAAGGAGATGGTCTTGTGTGGAGTTTCTGGACAAGAAAATTCTCTAAGAAGTGATGTCTTCCTCCCTGGTCTGGTAGGTGCAAGATTGTGTTGATAGGGGACAGGGAGCCTATTTACATTTTTTTCCTGTCCCTAGAGGCCTCATTTCCAAAGCTCCTCATTAGCCAAATTATTCTCTCTCTTTCCTTTTTAAATATTTTATTTATTGGAAAGAGAGAGAGAGAGAGAGCGCGCGTGCTCAAGTGGGGGGAGGGGCAGAGGGAGAAGGAGACGCAGACTGCCTGCTGAGCCTTGAGCCCCATGCGGTGATCAATCCCAGGACCCTGACATCATGACGGGACCCAAAGTCAGATATTTAACCGACTGAGCCACCAGGTGCTCCCAGATTGTTCTCTCTTCATTCTACTCCCGCAGCAGAAGGCGGGAAACTGCCGGCTTGCTAATTACCTGACAGGGTGTAATGCATTTGTCCTTTCCTTTTCCTGCCTCTCCTGTGTTCCAGGATTAGAGCTCACAGTCCAGGGCTGATGAAGATGCTCACAATCAGAGAAGGTTATCATTCGTCAAGTACCACTCCCCTTTCCAGGAGGCAGTTTCCCGAAGCCTAGTCGTTCCTGATTGTCTTCATGGTTCTTGCCAATACCCTTATTGACTTGAAAGCATCTCTTAATTGGCAAAGTTTAACTTACCACAATCCTAAGCAATTTTTTTCCCTAAGCAAATGTTTTGTGAGTATGTGTTGGCAATATATATATTTTTATAGGTTCTAAAATATGTAGTATTTAAAATAAAATATGTAGTGTTTAAAATGCTTTCTGCATTCTATTGTGGAAACACTAGTGATGGCATCTCCAGATTTTTGCCTTAGCAGCACCTGCTTGACTCTGGTCCTGGGCAAGTGTTCTTGATTTGGGGCTCTCCTGCATGGTGGCTAGTCATTGATGGCACTCACCTACAACCGTACAGAGATGCGGGATTCCCGCCATTGTTCGAATAAAGCCCTCTTTGTGCTGTAAGCTCCAACTCTGAAAGAACAAGGACTTGCCATTTTTTGCTCACCATGACCCAAATAAGAGTCGATTAAATATTACTGGTATGAGCCAAGAACTTGTCTCAACCTATGAGGTAGGTGCCATTTTTATACCCATAACAGAAATGAAGAGACCAGTGGTAAGAGGCAATGTTTTGCTGGGAAGTTGGTAAAAAGTTCTCATTTGTGACAGTGGCGGGTTTCTGTAGTGTAAATTCTCCTCCCATGATTGCATTCCACTAGTGGGGAGTCGTTGAAGGTAGGGTTGGAAAAGGACTGAGTGGTCAGCTCTGCAGAGGAACTTGGCTCCCCCATGAGAGGGAGTCTGTCTTCTGCCAACTCTCCAAGCTTGTTCATGCCTGAAGACCTTTGTACTGGCATTTCTCTTTGGAAATGTCTTCTCCCAGGTAGTCCCCATAGTCGGCACTTGTAATTCAGGTTGATAAATTTCTTTTCAAAGGGTACTTCAAAATTAATATGGAAAGACTTATTTCTTTTTAAATTTTTTTTTTTTTTTTTTTTTTTTGACAGAGAGAGAGAGTGTATGTGGCAGGGGCAGAGGGAGAAGCAGACTTCCTGCTGAGCAGGGAGCCCGATGTGGGCTCGATCCCAGGACTCTGGGATCATTACCTGAGCCAAAAGCAGACACTTAACTGACTGAGCCACCCAGGTGCCCCCGAAAAGACTTTCTTAAGACTTTCTCTTGCGACGGGAAGACATGCAAAGTTTATGCCACAATGGGGGAGGAGTGGGTGAGCAAAAGTTTAATATGCAGAGAGGCTGGTAGCTGGGGAAAGGGAAAGAAGCCTGTGTCTTGAAACTCAACGGCCTGCATTAAATATTGCACTAACAGGAAAGTTGAGGTAGGAAGGTTCACGTGTTGTGGGCTGTGGGAATCTGGACCTGATGTGGATGAAACAAGTTCACAGAAAATTGAGGACCCAGATGTCTCTGTCAATTTGGCCTAAATTACGTCAAGCAGGAAGTGTGATCAGTCTTGTCAAGGTCTCAGCTGCAACATTAGCTCCTCAAAGGGAGCCTGTGTTGTGTCAATTATAACTCATTAAAAAAAAAAAAATAAAAGCCCACAATTGCTAACTAGGGAAATAAGAGTTCCTGTCTTCACCTACACTAATCACTCACTATTCCTTTACCATTTACTTCTCTTTAAGCAGTTGTCATTGTGAGAGCTTTCTTACTTGATTTTTCTGTATAATTGTGTGTGGTTTCTTCTGCATTCCCGATATTTAGAATCGTGCATGGTACACAGTAGACACTCAATTAATATTTATTCAATGAATGAATGAATGAGCGAATGATAAAATACCCTGCAAAAAGAAGCAATTTAGACTTTCGTAGGCAGGGAATCACTCTACTGAGATTTCTGAGTCCTCGTATTTTTCTGGATATTTAGGAAATACCAAGTAAGTGGAATTAAGGTCATCAGGGCATACTCTTTGGTTATCAGTACCCCTATCCAAAGTGCACTACTTAAGTCTAATTGAGGAGACCAGGGTGTGTCTTTTAATCCTTTTGTCCTTTCAATTGCATTACTAGGAAAAGGCAGTGACCTTGTGTGCTTCTCCAGACCAGAAGCATGGTATGGCTCAGGAATTTGTGAACAGCCATCTGGCTCAAACCCTTACCTTGCTCACATATGGATTTCTGTGTGTCTTGGTGAGTAATTGTGGCGGGGGTTCTCCTCTACCCTTTGCTTTGTAAGAGAATTTTTAATTTATAGAATGTTTGCTCTTTTTTTTTTCTTCTTAAAAGGTTTTATTTGTTTACTTGAGAGAGTGAGAGAGAGAAAGCATGAGTAGGGGGGAGGGGCAGAGAGAGAAGCAGGCTTCTCATTGAGCAGGGAGCAGGGAGCCCAGTGCCTGACTCGATTCCAGGACCCAGGGATCCTGACCTCAGTTGAATGGACAGAGTCATCCAGGTGTCCCAGAGTGTTTGCTCCTGACTGTGGGCATCAGGGTACACTTTGTGATTGGGGTGTTTTGTGAGATGTAATTTTTCAGTTCTTTATGTTGGGTAGGTTTTGTTCACAGGGTATCAGGATGGGGAATGTATTACCTTGTGAGTTCTGTTACCAGCTTTGTTCCTTTCAAATGAGCTCAACTAAAATTACAAACCCACCACTTGAAAATCAAGATTGTAGAAGAAGTAACACAACTTCATTAAGAAGTTAATGAAATTGGAGTTGAATTGACTACACGAGATGAGTTTTGTCTAGTGTTAATGAGATACATGTTTATTTTCCCACAACCAGATAAAATATAATGGACAAATTAGGTATCAGCTTCGATTTTAATACTAAGGATTTGGTCCGTAGTCTTTTATAGAATTTGAAGCCTTGTTTACTTAGATAGAATTCATCTTATTTTAAACTCAATAAACTTCATTGTTTTAATCTCTTATTACATAAATGTCAGTGATTCTTATCATTTAGTGTGTTCACACTACAAGGTTTTGGGGCTGTGTTTTTGCATTTTTGTTGCCTGTGTGGGCCACAGATAGTTACTTCTTGCCTACGCTAAGCTTGTTACTGTTAGCTCAGTCCCACAGGACTAAGCAAGCAAAATTAATAAGGGTCTGATCCCCTGGATTGTACAGTCCAGCCATTAAGTGTGATAAATGATAGCTTTTGGTGAGATATTGTAAATCAATGGATGCCAGAGGAGGACTTGATCTGAGCTTCATAAAGCTTTTTGGAAAGAAGAGATGTTAAAGCCACAGTGTTAGAAATAACTAGTGTAGAGGCTGCTTTTAGGCAAACAGGCTTGAGCGATGGAACCCAGAAAGGGTCACCATGACCCCCTGGCTGAAGGCAGGCCCATCAGGCAGCCCACTTCAAATTATCCATAGGCCCTAACTTACCAATGGGCAACTTATAACCAGACACAGTTCCCAGAAAAGGGAAGATGCCATTTGTTGCTGTACTTCCTTACCTTGCCCTTTTAAGGATTAAAAAAAAAAAAAAAAAAAAGATGTTGGGGGGGGAAGAGAAGGGGGGGGGGGGGGGGGGGGAGGGGGGATGGGGGGGGGGGGTTATGCAGAGGGAGAAGCACACCCCTCACTGAGTAAGGAGCCCAAGGTGGGTTCCCATCCTGGGACTCTAGGATCATGATCTGAGCCAAACGCACATGCTTAACTGACTGAGCCACCCAGGTGCCCCACAAAGATTTTTTTTTTTAAATTTTGAGTGTGTGGGAGTGGGGGGAAGGGCGAGGGAAAGGGAGAGAGAAAAGCTGGAACAGACTTTGAGCGCAGAGCCAGATATGGGGCTCATCTCAGGACACTGAGACCATGACATGAGCTGAAATCAAGAATTGGGCACTCAACTTGACTGAGCCACCCAGGCACTCCACCTTCCCCCTTTAAAAACAGCCCTCCTCACTGCCTCACTGCACACAGCCTCTCTCTGCGGTCCTGCCTGCTGTCCCTTGTGTATTCAATAAACTTAAATCTCCTTTGTTCCCCTTCTGAATCCTTTCACCAAATATGCCATGGGCTTCTACCCAGTTATCCCTCACATTCGAGGGGCTCCACATCTGATTTAGACACCACAGCTAGGCAGTTAGCTGGTATGTGGTGGGCCATGAATGGGGAGAGCATTTTAGCAGGTTTGCCTTTCCCATGCAAAATGCCTGGGGCAGCTAAGAGCTTGGAGTGTTCTGGGAACTGAGCAAGACAGGACTGGGCTGAAAACAAAGCAAGAGAGGAAGAAGGTGAGCTAGATGGTCTGGTTTCCAACCTTGAAAGCAAGATAAGGGTTTAATGCTAAGGCTGGTAGGAAGCCATGGTGAGCTGGGGTGACCCACGGTTGGATTGGTGTTTAGCTTAGAGCTAGGTGCATACTGAACCTGGAGGGCAGAGAACAAGATTGAGGGAATGGAGATAAGATTAAGGGTTAGTAGTAGGGGTTAGGAATGGAGGATGGCAATCTAGACTCTTGGTTTCATTTTTTTTTTCAGTGGCTGTTGGGCCAAAGGGAGAGAAATGAAGGATTCTGTTAGATTTTGATTGCAGCCCAAAGAGGCCACACGCCCTTGTCAAATGGTTAATCTTGTTTCAATTAGTTGCAGCTGTAGGGTGGGATGAAGGGTGGGATACCAGTAATCCCTCCTGCCCACTTTGAATAGCCGGGGAACTCCCATGCCTTACCAAGTGTGCAAATGGTTTTATGGGGGGGGGGGGAGGAAGAGATAAGTTCAGTTTTTTACATTTCTATCGGTCTATGAAAATTTTAGATGACAGTAATTGAAAAGCAGCAGGATATAGGTCTTAAGCATTAATTTGAGGTCCCTCACTGGAGATTTTGGGTGTTACCAGCATAGAGATGAAAATTAAGTTCAGGGGGATGTATAGATAGAGAAGACACACAGTGCGGCAAGAAGTAGGGGCCAAGAAGTAGGGGCCAAGACTTACCCTGGAGGATAGTCTTCCCGAGGTGAACGGAGGGTAGCGAGAGCTGTAAGGTGTGGTCACAAAAGCCCAGGGAAGAGAATAACTTAGAGAGTATACAATAGAATTTCTCTGAGGGACCAACTTAGTCAAAGACAAGTGTATTTACTGGATTAACTCTCATTAATTCTCTCAAACCCATGGCAATCTTGGCAGAGGGGTGAAGGGGGATAGTGGGGTGCAAGCCAGGTTGGAGTATATTAAGGGAGGGGAGGAATTGGGAGCAGTGGGAGGGTAGACGACTCTTGAGAAGTTTGGTGGTAAAGAGGAGATAGCAGTAACCAGAGGGTAAGTGGAACATGAGGTATTAATTTGTTTCAAGATGGGAGAGATTTATTACGTTTATATTATGCTTAAGTATTAGAGGTGTGTATACAGTGAAGTAGAAGTTGATGGGGGTTTCCCAAAACTGAGTTCACCTCGTGGTGGGTGTTAAGTCAGAGGACACAATTAAGCCAAAGGAGAGGAAAAGAAAAGGTTTTACTTCCAAAAAAATAAAAGGAGAAACTTCGGGGGTGTTTCCCAGAACAGTGCCATCTCCAACAACGAAACGGGAAGGTTTAAGCTAAGAGTGCATACACATTCACAAACGGGCTTATGCGTTGGAAAATTCAGCCTGAAATTGGGGCAGAAGTCATTTTAAGGTGACAGACTCCAAGTCTTAGTTGATGGAAGTGACCCAGGCCTACAAGGTTCAGTATCTGTCAGTTCTCGGGTTCCTGTTCATCTGGTATTTGATCAATGGAGTTTAAATCCTGCAAAGATAATTCAGAAATGTGCTTCGGGCAAGTAGTCCTGGTCACGCATAGATCACAAGGTGGCCTGGGGCCTAAAATGTCTTTTCTTATGTCAAGAAAGCTATGTCTTACTGATGAAGTCCCAGAACCTAAGTCAGGTTCGGTGGGGTGAGGAGGTTCGGAGCCGACGACTAAAGAAAGAATTCTTGAGACGTCGTTGGTGCAAAATGGTGGTTTATTAAAGCACGGGGACAGGACCCATGGGCAGGAAGAGCTGCTGTTGCCCCAGGTTGTGAGGGATGGCATGTTATATACCCTGTGGTTGGGGGAAGGTGAGGGGAAGGGAGGTGTCAGTGGAGTTTTCATATGCTAAAGAGGGCCTACAAGGTGCCAGGATGTTCCAGGCCTGCAGGAGGAGGCCTTGCCCTTGTGGCTGGATCAATGTTGTCTTTAGACCAGCCATTAACATTAAGATAGTTGGGAGACTTTTTGGTGGGGTGTCACAATCCTGCTACCAATCGTCTTTGTTAGTGCGATTTAGGACATTTGTAAGCCAAGGGAGACTCCTGTCTAGCAGGATTGTGAGCTCTGCAAGTTAACTATTTGCTTATTGTTCATGGCAGTCAGGGCTGCCTGAGGGATGCTACACTTATGGAGGGGAAAGGGTGAAGAGGGGGTGCAAGGCGCCAGCTTTTGCTTTGTCCTCAGCCAGCTTCCTGCTCCCTCATCATTACTTTTTCTGGGGACCCATAACTCTTTGTGCTTACAGTGGTGATGGAAAAGAAAACCAAGGAATAACCATAGAGTGAACCTTTGGAGAGACGATGTGAAGGGATTAGACGAGTACTTCTTTATTTTTATAATTTTTTGAAATTTTTTTATAAACATACGTATTTTTATCCCCAGGGCTACAGGTCTGTGAATTGCCAGGTTTACACACTTCACAGCACTCACCATAGCCTCCCCAACGTCCATAACCCCATCCCCCTCTCCCTCCCTGCCCTCCCACCAGCAACCCTCAGTTTGTTTTGTGAGATTGTGTCACTTACAGTTTGTCTCCCTCACGATCCCATCTTGTTTCATTTATTCTTTTCCTACCCTCCAAACCCCCCATGTTGCATCTCTACTTCCTCATATCAGGGAGATCATATGATAGTTGTCTTTCTCCCATTGACTTATTTCACTAAGCATGATAACCCTCTAGTTCCATCCACGTTGTTGCAAATGGCAAGATTTCATTTTGTTTGATGGCTGCATAGTATTCCATTGTGTATATATACCACATCTTCTTGATCCATTCATCTGTTGATGGACATCTAGGTTCTTTCCATAGTTTGGCTATTGTGAACATTGCTGCTATAAACATTTGGGTGCACGTGCCCCTTTGGAGCACCACATTTGTATCTTTAGGATATATACCCAGTAGTGCAATTGCTGGGTCATAGGGTAGTTCTATTTTCAACTTTTTGAGGAACCTCCATGCTGTTTTCCAGAGTCGTTGTACCAGCTTGCATTCCCACCAGCAGTGTAGGAGGGTTCCCCTTTCTCCACATCCTCACCCACATCTTAGACCAGTACTTCTTAATGGGGGCAGTTTTGCCCCATAGGGGTCACTTGGCAATATCTGGAGATAGTTTTAATTTTGCAGCTGGAGAGGATACTACTGACATCTACTGGGTAGAATCCAGAGATGCTGCAAAGCATATGGGTCCCCCATAATAAATACATACCCAGTCCCACATGTCAGTAGTGTCAAGGATGGGAAACCGTGGCATAGCAAAGTCAGAGATCCTGGCTTTAGATAGGAAAGAAGAGGGGCACCTGGCTGGCTCCATGGGAAGAGCTTGTGACTCTTGATTTTGGGGTTGGATTTGAGCCCACTGATTGTAGAGATTACTCAAAAATTAAATATTTTTTAAAGATTTATTTACTTACTTGACAGAGTGACAGTGAGAGAGGGAACACAAGCAGGAGGAGTGGGAGAGGGAGAAGCAGGGTTCCTGCTGAGCAGGAAGCCCGACTTTGGGCTCTATCCCAAGACCCTGGGGGTTATGACCTGAGCCGAAGGCAGATGCTTCATGACTGAGCCACCCAGGCACTCCTCAAAAATAAAATCTTAAAAAAAAAAAAAAAAGGAAGACACTCCCTTGCTTCCAAAATGAAAGGAGAAAGAAACCATGATGGTAAGGAAAGGATCCTTCTCATCCTCGTTACTGTTTGTGGAGTAAAATACAAGATCATTTGTTGTTGAAGAGGGAAAGTTGAGACCATGTGAGATTCAAAGTCCTGGAGGAATTGTGAAAAGAGCTTTAGATAACTAAGAGATTAAATTACTTGTGGGGTTTTTAGTGATGAAGACCTGTTTTAGAGTCGGTGGCCTCAAAATTTTAGTGCTTCCCATATAACTGCTTAGGTAGGAATCACCCAGCTGGGATGGACAGATTGCTGAAATTATCCAGAACAGGTGTTATAATAGGCCAGAGAGAGAATGGAATTTGAGTTTTTGGAAAATACATGATTGAAATAAAGGGCCATGGCATTTTATATGTAGTGCCAAGGAAATAAGGGGTTATAAATAGCAAAATAATGGGAGTTTGGACAGCTTGGATGCCACTTTGAGGGAAGAGAGCAGGTGCAGTACAGATTAAAAAGTGAACAGGGTAGGAGTGTAGTTACTGTGTTTGGAGCAGGATGGTTTGGCTTTTTGTCTTCAAGAGAGCAACAAGAGTCTCAGGTGAGAAGTTCAAGGTATGTGATTGAGATGTGAAAGTATGGGTGTTTGCTAGCTTACGCCCTAGAATCTTGAATCAAGGTGGAGAGTCAGAGTGGGAGTCAGGTGCTGATGACTTAATGAGTTAGGTCTATGCCTTGGGGCCATTGCAGATGAGAAACCAGGGAAGTACCTCAGTGGAGATGGCAGTTTTGATAAGTGATGGACAGTGTGGTTTGTTAATATGGTAGGTTTACATTAGGGATGAGGAAGATAAGAATGCCTGTCAGATTGCTTTGAGGTTGTCCATGGCAAGAAAAACAAGGACCCATGATCAAGGACTGCTTGAATCTGAAAGGAACACATGCTACATGGGCTATGATGGAATTGCCCTCAGTGCAGAGGAGAAATGGAAAGCTTGCACATTCTTTTGTTAATTCCTCTTCATTTCAGAGCCCTGCCTGCGGTGGACCAGAGAAGCAAGAAGAGGAGCATCCTGGGCGTACTTACTCAAGAGTCTTAGAAAATGGCAGCCACACGTCTGTCTGCTGTGGTCGGTAAGTTCCTAGGGTAGATGCACTTCACTAGAATTAAATGCCCTTTCCCCTTTAGAAAGGGAAGGAAAGAAGAAAGCTGAGTAGCCATGGAGGAGGACTGGGAAGGAGAGGTTAACATGAGAGGAGATGCTGTGGAACTCTACAGGCCAATGGAGCCCCATAATTTGTTCCCATATGATTCAGCCATCTTTGGGATTTTGGAAGGAAGGCATTTGTGCATCATGGGGAGAGAGGGAAGAACATTTAGAGGTGGTACCTCATTACCTCATTATCCCATCCATTTGTTCTATACCATTCTGAGTTTCAGTTTCTGTGCCTAAGAAAATTGAGACTAAATCCATTCCTCATGGATATCAAGGCTCCCTATTTTCTGACTTTGGGGAGCTGGGCAGGTTGTCTGGCTAATATGCTTTGTGTATGTGTGTACGTATGGATGACTCGATTGATGATACTGGGAAATTTTAGGCTTGTGGGTGGTAACAATAATGGATGTGCCCAGACTCTCATGGCACCCTGTTTTCTGTCTTTGCTTGTTCTAGACCCTGCTGGTGCCCATGAGAGGATCACAGAGGTGGAAAACATCTACTCTGCATTACGGGTGAATTTTCTTCTAAAATACATTTCTTCCCTGAAGTGAATGTGTTTCCTGCCAGTATCCCACAGGGTGTTAACCTTAGAAATAAAAGTTGTCCATGATTTTACCAGCAGAAATGGGTTTATTCAGGAATAGCAGGAAATTACAATTCGGGACAAGCGAGCTACAGCAAAACTACAGGCAAGTCTGGAGAACCAAGGAGAGGACTCTTCTGTAGCAGAAAAAGGGAGTTGGAAGGCTGTTACAAACAAAATATCTATTGAATAAATTGGGAATTCAGTGTATTGTGGCTTTCCGTTGGCTGAGTTGTGGCAGTCTCTCATTCCCTGGGCTGTTGACTAACGAGGAGAAAACCTTTCTTGCTCCTCTGGGGTAGTAAGTAGTAGCTAAAGTAAGGAATGCCTTGCAAAGTCTGTCTCTTCCTGGTGGGTCTGCAGTGGCCACTGGTGGTAGGGGGTGAGAGCTATCCCTGCTGGCGAGCTGGTTCCATTTCAGTGAGGCTTCCTTTCCTTAATTTTCATAGGGGCCTTATAACCAATCTTTTATCTTGAGACCTGATGGTGGTTCAGGAATTTCCAAGAAATTACTCCACTACTCTACTACTTAAAAAAAATTTCAGGCATTTTTTCTACTTAGTGATGTTAGAGAAGGTAAAAGGATATAAAATTTATGGTCATTCTGTTGGGGGGGGAATGTATTTATTTAGCAAGTATTTTTCTTGCAATATCTTCAGGTCTGTTTTGGATCCTAGAGATAGAGTAAGACTGTAAAAACTCTCAGGCTAGAAGTAGAGAGAAACATGAGGTGTTAGAGAGATGCTTTAAATTCTTGAGACTGAATGAGATCTTAAGGAGTAAGAGAGAAGAGGACTGAGTTCTAGGATCTTGAAATTATTACGAAAGAGGTCTTTCATCCCTAGTGAAGTCACCATGACTCTTTTCCCAAGAATGTTTGTGGGGTTGGTTGCTGATGAGATAAAATGTGTTCATGTTTTAGAACTCAGTAACCTTTGAGGATGTGGCCATGGACTTCACCCAGGAGGAATGGGTGTTGTTGAATTCACGTCAGAGAAAACTGTACAGAGATGTGATGCTGGAGAACTATAGGAACCTGGCATCTCTGGGTAAGGCTGACAATCCCTCCATTTATTTGTTGAGTTTGAGCATGGGTTTCTGGGGGTAAATAAGCCCCAGTTACCTTGTAGTTTATATGAATATTCCTGTTGGTTTCTGGTAGGTTTTTGAAGACTTTCACACTTAAGAAAAATAGCTTGTATTAAGATATAACACACCTACCATTTAGCCATTTAGAGAACACAAAGAAATATGTTGTATATGTTTGGTGTCCTTTTTTTTTTTTTTTAGTGTATTCAGAGTTGTGCCACCATCACCACTATCTAATTCCAGAACATTCTTTTTTTTTTTAAGATTTTATTTATTTATTTGATAGACAGAGATCACAAGCAGGCAGAAAGAGAGAAGGAAGCAGGCTCCCTGCCAAGCAGAGAACCTGACATGGGGCTCAGACCCAGGATCCTGGGATCATGACCTGAGCTGAAGGCAGAGGCTTTAAAGCACTGAGCCACCCAGGGGCCCCTAATTCCAGAACACTCTCATTGCCTGCATTTCATTCCTCCTTGTTCCCCAGACCCTGGCAACAACGAATCTACTTTCCATATCTATAGACTTGGCCTATTCTGAATATGCATATGAATGAATTCATACCACATGTGGTCTTTGTGACTGGTTTCTTTCACATAGTATAATGTTTTCTAGGTTTTTTTCATGTTGTAGCATTTATCAGTACTTAATTCTTACTGCTGAATAATACTCTGTTGTATAGATGTACCATTTTGTCTGTCCATTAGCTGATGGACATTTGGATTTTTGTCACTTGCTGCTACGAATCGTTCTGCTATGAGCATTCATACAGTGCAAGTTTTTTTGTGGACATATACTTTCACTTATCTTGGGTATATGCCTAGGAGTGGAATTGCTGGGCCATTTGATAACTCGGACATTTTGAGGAACTGCCAAGCAGTTTTCCAAATTAGCTGTATTATTTTACATTCTCTCCAGGAATGTATAAATGTTCCAAAATCTCCACATTCTTGCCAGCACTTAAGGCTGCCTTTTTGTTGGTAGCTATCCTAATGTTTGTAAAATGGTATCCCATTGTTGTTTTGATTTGCATTTCCTTGATGACTAATGATATTGAACAATATTTCTTGTGTTTATTGGGCATTTGTATATCTTCTCTGGAGAAGTGTCCATTTAAATCTTTTGCCCATTTGGGGTGTCTGGGTGGCTCAGTCGGTGAAGAATCTGACTCTTCTTAGACTCAGGGCTTGATCTTAAGAGGGCTCTGTGCTCAGTGGGGAGTCTGCTTGAGATTCTCTCTCTCATCCTCTGCCCACTCAAGCATGTTCTTTCTCTCTAAAATAAACAAATGTTTCAAAAAAATTCTTTGCCCATTTAAGAATTGGACTGCCATTTTTTTTTCCTGTTGAGTTGTACGTGTTATTTATGTATTCGGGAAAGAGATTCATTATCAGATACATGATTTGCAAATATTTCCCTACATACTCTGTATTCCCTTTTTGCTTTCTTGATGGTATCATTTGTGGTATAAAAGTTTAATTTTAATCCAACTTTTCGATTTTTTGGACTCTCAGTTCTGCCACTGGTTTATATTTCTACCCTTACACCAGTACCATGCTGTTGATTACGGTTGTAGCTTTGTAGTAAGATTTGATTTGGTAAGTGTGAGTTTTTCAACTTTGTTTCTCTTTTTCAAGATTGCTTTGTATGTTGTGTACCTTACATTTTCATATGAACTTTAGGCTAAGTTTGTCAGTTTCTGCAAAGAATGTAGGTGGGAGTTTGATAAAAGCCACCATGAATCTGTAGATCAGTCTGGGGAGTGTTGCCACCTTAGCAATATTAATTATTCCAATCTATGAACATGGGATGTCATTTCATTCGTAGAGGTCTTTATTTGTGTTAATATGGTTTTTTTTATTTATTATTTTTTTTAAAAATTATTTATTTATTTATTTATTTGAAAGAGAGAGAGAGAGAGAGAGAACACGAGAGAGGTCAGTGGGAAAAGCAAACTCCCTGCTGAGCAGGGAGCCTGATGTGGGACTCCATCCCAGGACTCCAGGATCATGACTTGAACTGAAGGCAGTCGCCCAACCAACTGAGCCACCCAGGCGCCCTTAATATATTTTTAATTAAAATTTAAAAAGTATAATGGTGTTTTATTAGTCTCGGGTCTACAATAGAATGATTCAACAGTTTTATACATTACTTCGTGCTCATCAAGATATGTGCATGCTTCATCTCCTTCACCTTTTTCAGTAGGTTTGTTGTCCATACTTTGTTTTCTGTAGTTAAGAATTTGGGTTTTTTTCTTTTGTTTTTTGTTTGTTTGTTTGTTTTTTTGGTTTGTCTCTTTTTTCTTTGTTGGTTTGTTTTGTTTCTTGAAGTCCATATGTGGGTGAAATCATACAGTCTTTTTCTCCAACTGACTGACTTCATGTTATACTCTAGATCTATCAATATTGTTGCAAATGGCAAGATTTTATTCTTTTTTATGGCTGAATAATACTCCATCATAGACACACCACATCTTATTATACATTCATCTGCCAATGGACACTTGGATTCCTTCCAGATTTTTGCTACTATAAATAAGGCTGCAATGAAAAGGGATGGAGATACCTTTTGAAATAGTGTTACCATTTTCTTGGGGTAGATACCTAGTAGTGGAAGTACTGGATCATATGATAATCCTAATTTAAAATTTTTTGAGGAACCTCCATATTGTTTTCCACAGTGGCTGCACCTCTTTATGTTACCACATCTTACCTTTTTCTCCACATCCTATACTTACTATTTCTTGTTTCTGATTTTAGCTGTTCTGACAGATGGGAAGTGATAGCTCACTGTGGTTTTCAATTGCATTTCTGTGATGATGAATAATGTTGTGCATCTTTTCATGTGTCTGTTGGCCATCTGGATGGATGGAAAATGTTCGTGTCCTCTGACCACTTTTTAATTGGAATGTCCAGTTTTTTGTTTGTTATGTATAAATTCATATATTTTGAATATTAACCTCTGATTTGATACGTTATTTGCAAATATCTTCTCCCATTTAATAAGTTGTCTTTTTGTTGATTATTTTCTTTACTGTGAAAAAGTTTTCTATTTTGTTGTAGTACTAGTAGTTTAATGTTGCTTTTGTTAACCTTGACAGAAAACTTGTATATAGAAAAATTTCTTTGCTAATGTTTTCTTCTAGGAATTTAATGGTTTCAGGTTCCACATTTAGGTCTTTAGCCCATTTGAATTTATTTTTGTGTATGGTGTAAGAAAGTGAACCAATTTCATTCTTCTGCATGTTGCTGACCAGTTGTGTCAACATCATTTGCCAACACCCTGAGATCATGACCTGAGCCCAAGGCAGATGTTTAACTGACTGAGCACCCAGGAGCCCGTTGTAGAATAAATTTGGAGATTTTCCTTTCTAATATATTTTTTTTGAATAGTTGGAGATGAATAGGTATTAACTCTTCTTTAAATGTTGGTAGAATTCACCTGTGAAGCCATCTGGCTCTTGACTTTGTTTGTGGGAGTTTTTTTTTTTTTTCTTTTGTTTTGTCTTAAAGATTGAATTTCATTGTTCATAATTGGTCTGTTCAAAAATTTTCTTCCTGATTCAGTTTTGGGAGGTTATGTGTTTCTGGGAATATCTCCATTTCTTCTAGGTTGTCCAGTTTGTTAGCACATAACTTTTTATTCTCTTATAATCGTTCTGTGGTGTCGGTTGCTATTTCTCTTCCATCATTTATGATTTTGAGTCCTTCCTCTTTTGATGAATGTGGATAAAAAGATACTGATTTTGTTGATTTTTTTTAAAGATTTTATTTGTTTATTTGACAGACATAGATCACAAGCAGGAAGAGAGAGAGAGAGAGAGGAGGAAGCAGGCTCCCTGCCGAGCAGAGAGCTCGATGTGGGGCTGGATCCCAGGACCCTGGGATCATTACCTGAGCCGAAGGCAGAGGCTTTAACCCACTGAGCCACCCAGGTGCCCCATGATTTTGTTGATCTTATGAAAGAACTAATTCCTGGTTTCACTAATCTGTTCTATAATTTTTTAGTCTTCATTTTACCTATTTTCTAATCTTCATTATTTCCTTCCTTCTGTTGGATTTGGGCGTCGTTCTTTTTGTAACTCCTTTAAGTGGAAGGTTAGCTTGTGTATTTTTCATGCTTCTGGAGATAGACTTGTATTGCTATAATCTTCCCTCTTAGAAAAGTTTCTGATGCATGCCAAATATTTTGGACAATTGTGATTTCATTTTCAGTTGTTCCTATGTATTTTTAAACTTCCTCTTTGATTTCCTGGTTGACCCATTCATTGTTTAATAATGGTGTTATTTAAGCTCAATGTATTTGTAGTCCTTCCAGATTTTTTTCTTGTGGTTTATTTCTAGTTCTATACCATTATGGTTAAAAAAGATGATTTCAGTCTTTTGTTTTTGTTGAGACTTGTGACCTTATGACCTAACAGGATAATCTTCTGTAGAATGTTTTGTGTGCTCTTGAAAAGAATGTGTATTCTGCTGCTTTGGGATGGAATGTTCTGAATATCTGTTAGATGCGTCTGGTCCAGTGTGTCATCCAGATCCATGGTTTCCTTGTTGACTTTCTTTTTCTAAATTTTTTAAAAGATTTTATTTTTGTGAAGGAGAGAGAGAGTATGAGCAAGGGGGAGGGTCAGAGGGAGAAGCTGACTCCCTACAGGGAAGTCAGCAGGGAACACAGTATGGGACTCGATCCCAGAACCCTGGGATCTTGACTTGAGCCAAAGGCAGATGCTTAACAAACTGAGCCACCCGGGTGTTAGTTTTCTGTCTGGATGATCTATCCATTGATATAAATGGGGTGTTAAAGTCCTCTGCTGTCATTGTATTACTATGAATATCCTCTGGTTTTTATAGTTTTATGTATTTGGGTGCTCCCAAGTTGAAAGCATAAATATTTAACAATTGTTACATTGTCTTGTTGGGTTGTTCCCCTTTATGATGATGTATTGTCCTTGTCTCTTGTTACAGTCTTTGTTTTTAAAGTCTATTTTGTTCCATGTGAGTATTGCTACTTCAGCTTTCTTTTCACTTCTGTTTGCACTGTAAATGTTTTTTCATCCCTTTACTTTCAGTCTGCATGTGTCTTTAAGTCTGAAATGATTGTCTTATAGACAGTATATAGATGGCTCCTGCTTTTTTTTTTTATCCATTTAGTGCTCTGTCTTTTGGAGTGTTTAGTCCATTTACATTCATAGTTATTATAGATAGGTATGTACTTACTGCCATTTTGTTACTTGTTTTATGGTTGCTTTTGTGGTTCTTTGTTCCTGTCTTGTTCTGTTCTGTTGTGATTTTGTGGCTTTCTTTAGTGATATGCTTGAATACCTTTGTCTTTTTTTTAGGGTATCCATTAAAGGTTTTTGACTTATGATTACCATTCTTCAGCTGAATATACAATGTCATATTCATATAGCAAGTCTATATTAGGTTGGTCTCTATATTAGGTTGAACCCATTCTAAAAGTACAAAATTTTTACCCCCCTTTTAAGTATATGATGTCATACTTTACATTCTTTCATTTTGTGAATCCTTTAACTGATTTTTTTTTGGAAGATTTATTTGAGAGAGGGAGAGAGAGAGAGTATGAGCAGGGGGAGGGGAGGAGCATAGGAATAGGGAGAAGCAGACTCTTCACTGGCCAGGAACCCTGATGCAGGACTCAATCCCAGGATCCTGAGATCATGACCTGAACTGAAGGCAGAGGCTTAACTGACTGAACCATCCAGGTGCCCATCTTGACTGATTTTTATAGATGTAATTAATTTTACTATTTTTATGCTTTAACCTCCATGCTGGCTTTATAAGTGATTAGTCTGCTACTTTTATTATGTTTGAATGTATCTGTGAAAGTTTTTACTTTTATAGTTTTATTACTTCTGGTTATGGCCTTTCCCTTCCCAGTCAAAGGAATTCTTTATCTTGTATTATGAATGACAGCTTTGCTAGGTAGAATATTCTTGCTTGCAGGTTTTTTCCTTCTAGCACTTTGAATATATCCTACCACTTCCTTCTGGCATGCAAAGTTTCTGCTGAAAAATCAGCTGGGAGCCTTACAGAATTTCCCTTGTATGTAACTATTTTCTTTAATCTTTCTGCTTTTAAAATTCTCTGTCACCACTTTTTTCCATTTAGTAAGTTTGTGTCTTGGTGTGGACCTTCTTAGGCTGATTTATTGGGGGTGACTTCTGGATCTGGATAATTGTTCCCTTCCCCAGATTAGGGAAGTTTTCATTTATTATTTCTTCAAATTTTATGCCCCCCTTTTACCCTTCTTCTAGGATCCATATAATGCAAGTATTACTATGCTTGATGGTATCATTGAGTTCCCTCAAACTGTTCTCAATTTTTTTTAAGATTTTATTTTTAATTAATCTCTACACCCAATGTGGGACTCAAACTCCTAACCCTGAGATCAGGAGTTACTTGCTACACAAACTGAGCCAACCATTACTCTACCTTTAATTTTAATCATTCTTTTTATTTTTTTGCTGTTCATCTTGGTTTCTTTCCACTACCCTATCTTCCAGCTCCATGATCTGCTTTGCTTTCTCTAGTCTGCTATTTTTTAGTTATTGAGTTCTTCATCTCTGATTGGTTGTTTTTGTGTTTTCTATCCACAGAGGTCTTTAAATTCTGTTATCAGTGTCTAAGTCTTGAAATTCCTTTTAAAAAATACTTTAAAAATATTTTATCTGTTTACTTGGGGGGGGGGTGCATGGACAGGGGGAAGAGCAGAGGAAGAGGGAGAGGGAGACAGTCTCCAGCAGACTCCACCTTGATTATAGAGCCTGACACTGGGCTCAATCCCATGACCCTGAGACCATGACCTAAGCTGAAACTCAGAGTCAGTTGCTTTTTTTTTTTTTAAGATTTTTATTTATTTGACAGAGAGAGATTACAAGTAGGCAGAGAGGTAGGCAGAGAGAGAGGGGGAGTGGCTCGATCCCAGGACCCTGAGATCATGACCTGAGCTGAAGGCAGAGGTTCAACCCACTGAGACACCTAGGTGCCCCCTGAGTCAGATGCTTAATTGAGACACCCAGGCACCTGTAAGTCTTAAACTTCTTAGTGTTAAATTTATCCCTAATCATCTTTTTTCTTATTTTTTTAAATTTTTTTATTTTTTATAAACATATATTTTTATCCCCAGGGGTACAGGTCTATGAATCGCCAGGTTTACACACTTCACAGCACTCACCAAAGCACATACCCTCCCCAATGTCCATAACCCCACCCCCCTTCTCCCAACCCCCCTCCCCACAGCAACCCTCAGTTTGTTTTGTGAGATTAAGAGTCACTTATGGTTTGTCTCCCTCCCAATCCTATCTTGTTTCATTGATTCTTCTCCTACCCACTTAAGCCCCCAAGTTGCATCACCACTTCATCATATCAGGGAGAACATATGATAGTTGTCTTTCTCTGCTTGACTTATTTCGCTAAGCACGATAGGCTCTAGTTCCATCCATGTTGTCGCAAATGGCAAGATTTCATTTCTTTTGATGGCTGCATAGTATTCCATTGTGTATATATACCACATCTTTTTTTGATGCTATTGTCAATGAAATTGTTTTCTTGGTTTCATTTTTATTATATTAATTGATTATATATAGAAATACAGTTGATAAATTGTATATGATCTTTTAACTTGCAACCTAATAGTTTTTTGTGTGGATTATTTCAGATTTTCTATTTATAAGTTTATGACATCTGTGAATAGAGATGGTTTTTCTTCTTTCCAAATGGGATAACCTTTATTTCTTTTCTCCTTGCCTAGTTGCCCTGGACAGAACTTCCAATGTAATGTTGAATATAAGTGGCAAGAATGGACATCATTTTGTTGTTGTTCCTAATCTCAGGGGAACAATTTTCAGTCTTTGTCCATTAAATCTAATTATAATAGTTGATTTTAAAGATATTTTATTTATTTATTGGACAGACAGAGATCACAAGTAGGCAGGGAGGCAGGCAGAGAGAGGGGGGGAAGCAGACTCCCTGCTGAGCAGAGAGTCTAATGTGGGGCTGTATCCCAGGACCCTGGGATCATGACCTGAGCCGAAGGCAGAGGCTTTAACCCACTGAGCCAACCAGGTGCCCTTGTTATTTTAAATATTTGTTTACTAACTGCAAAGTATGGCCTTTAAAGGGCAACTTTATTATTTTATTTATTTTAAATATTATTATTTTAAATATTATTTTACATATTATTTTAAATACTTGTTTACTAACTGCAAAGTATGGCCTTTAAAGGGGTGTATTCTATTGGCTGCTTTTCTTAACCCTGTATGTGTGGTATACTTTCCTGTCTCTTTGCGTGTTTCAGTTTGTTCTTAAAAATGAGATTTTACTTAAATTTTTTTTTAAATTTATGTATTTATTTGACAGAGGTAGACACAGCTAGAGTGGGAATACAAGCAGGGCCAGAGGGAGAGGGAGAAGCAGACTCCCCTGTTGAGCAGGGAGCCTGATGCAGGGCTTGATCCCAGGACCCTGGGACTATGACCTGAGTTGAAGGCAGATGCTTAATGACTGAGCCACCCAGGTGCCCCTAAAAATTGTTTAAATTTAAATTAAACTAGCCAACATACTGTACATCATTAGTTTCAGATGTAGTGTTCAATAATTTATCAGTTGAATATAACACCCAGTGCTCATCATATCACGTGCCCTCCATAATACCCATCACTCAGTTACCCCATTCCCCACCCACCTTCCCTGAAGCAACCCTCAGTTTGTTTCCCATAGTTAAGAGTCCTCGTGGTTTTTCTCCCTCTGATTTCTTCCCATTCAGTTTCTGCTCCATTCTCCTATGATCCACTGGCCCATTTATTAATTTACACATCTAAGTGAAACCATATGATAATTGTCTTTCTCTGATTGACTTAGTTCACTCAGCATAATACCCTCTAGTACCATCCATGTTGATGTAACAGGCACATGAACAGGCATTTCAGGATAATAAATTTTACCAACTCTAGTAATGGATGCCTTTGCCAGGGTTCATTGTTGTTTTCTTCTCTGTGCTTATTTGTTTTGTGACCTTCCTAGCAGAATCCAGATTCTGTATGCCCTGTAATGTTCAGCCACAGAATTTTATCCTAACTTTTGTTTTCTTTTTCTTTTTTAAAAACTTGATGTTAGTCACCATATAGTACATCATTAGTTTTTGATGTAATGTTCCATGATTCATTGTTTGTATATATATTTTTTAAGATTGTACTTATTTATTTGACAGAGAGGGAACACAAACGGGGGGAGTGGGAGAGGGAGAAGCAGGCTTCTTGCCGAGCAGGGAGCCTGATGTGGGGCTCAATCCTAGGACCCCAGGATCATGACCTGAGCTGAAGGCAGACACTTAATGACTGAGCCACTCAGGTGCCCCTCATTGTTTGTGTATTTTAAAAAGTCCTTATTTGGGGGCATTTGGGTGGCTCAGTCAGTTGAATGTCCTACTCTTGATTTCAGCTCAGGTCTTGATCTTAGGGTTGTGAGTTCAAGCACTGTGTTGGGCACCACACCAAGCATAGAGCCAACATAAAAAAAATAAAAATAAATAAAAATTTAAAAGTGCTTATTTTAATTTTTAAGCCTGGTTTCCTGGTCATTGTAACTTGAGTAGTCAAAATGATTAGTATCATTTTCTTAAATGCCTTGCCTATGTCTCTTCATCTCATGCCAAGTAGATCTATGTAAGAAGTCATGCCTTTAAGCTTCAGGCAACTTATAAGACTAGTTATTTTTCACTGCCTGCCTGGGCAGGGTCTAAAAGTCAACCAAAGCTAGGTGACTTGGGACTTACCCTCTTTTTCTGGCCATGTGCCTAGCCTTGGCTTATGCACAGAATTCTGGATCCCCAGGAACTGATTGGAGCTGTTCCAAGGCCCTAAGTTGATGCCTTGGGGATAAGAGTTTTTTCCTGCTAAGCTGAGCTCTGGCTAAACTCCAATAGCTACAACAGCCTGAGGATATAGATTTTCTAGGGAACTTCACGCTTAGACTAATAATACATCTTTATTTATATTCATATATATGTTTTATATCTATACAGCTACAGTGGATATTAATGTAAGAGTACAAAGGACTCATTGATACAGTTTCAGATTCTGTGTTGCAAATAACCTAAAGAAACCTCTATTTTTACTGAGTTTTGGTGCCTTATCAAAGAATACCAACACTCATTTTTAGAGAGTATTAATATAGTCCTCTTCTCCCCAACTACTTATCTCTGAGTCTAGATTTTCTTCATAACGTTTTTTTAAACTTCATTTTTTCAGAGTTCCAAGATTCATTGTTTATGTACCACACCCAGTGCTCCATGTAATACGTGCCCTCCTTAATACCCACCACCAGGCTCACCCAACCCCCTACCCCCCTCCCCTCCAAAACCTTCAGTTCGTTTCTCAGAGTCCACGGTCTCTTATGGTTCATCTCTCCTTCTGATTTCCCCAATTCCATTCTCTCCTTCTCCCAGTGTCCCCCGTGTTATTCCCTTATGCTTCAAAACAACATAGAAAGCTGCACTGTATTCTGAAGTGGATATAATAATCCAGTGATCTTCTTTTGAGCCATGCATTAGTGAGGTGTACAAAAATCTAAAACAAAAAACAAAAAACACTGTTCTCAATAGCTTTTTTTAAAATTTTTTTCTTTTTAGGATTTTATTTATTTATTTGACAGACAGAGATCACAGGTAGGCAGAGAGGCAGGGAGAGGGGGGGGGAAGCAGGCTCCCCACTGAGCAGAGAGCCCGATGCAGGGCTCGATCCCAGGACCCTGGGATCACGACCCGAGCCGAAGGCAGAGGTTTTAACCCACTGAGCCACCCAGGTGCCCCGCTTTTTAAAAATAAATGTAAGATTTTAGAAAAATAATAACTGTTCTGGGGCTGGTTATTTTACCAGCACTCCAGTCTCTTTGTTGGCTGCAAGGTTGGTGGCTTTTTCCTCTTACCAAGGTTCAGTGATTTTTCTTGGATAGACAACTTTCCATTTGTTCTGTGTCTTCAGTTAATTTCTAGAGTTCTGAATTGATTTGAGTCTACTTGTTTTGCCCGTTATTTGTTGTTTTAGTGGGGGAGATGAATTAATAGGGTCTTCATTCTATCATTATAAAAGCTGATCTCACAGGTGCTTTACTTTTATCTGTTAGAAATTTGTCATAATCATTTTGCCACTCCTAAAGCCACACTTTTCTATCTTCAGAACCTCAAAGATAAAGTTGCCACTGTTGTTTCCTTATACACTACATGGTTCTCTCTCATGCATTGTTCCTATTATAGAAAAGCAGCTCAGCAAACCCACTCTGATCACCGAGATGGAACAAGAAGATGAGATGAAAAGAGAAACAGGAAATCACCAAGATACCTGTTCAAGTGAGCAGTGGGCATAAATGAATGTTTTTTATTTTTTTTTACCACATCTGGTGGGGCTGAGGAAGAGGTACATTATGAAGAGTCAAACAGGGGACTTAAAAAAAATACCCTCTAAATTTGAGTATAGAGCAGAGACCATTTGGTGTGAGTTTATTCATGTACTTTGAGAATTCCCTAGTCTTTGGCTTTTAACCTGTCATTTCATACTTTTTAAAAATGTTATGTTAGTCACCATACAGTACTTCATTAGTTTTTGATGTAGTGTTCCAAGGTTCATTGTTTGCATGTAACACCCAGTGCTCCATGCAGTAAATGCCTTCCTTAATGACCATCACCAGGCTCACGCCTCCCCGAGCCTGCTACCCTCTGAAACCCTCAGTTTGTTTCCTGGAGCCCATAGTCTCTCATGGTTTGTCTTCCCCCTCTAATTTCTCACCTTTATTTTTCCCATCCTTCTCCTTATATCCTTCATACTTTCCTGTGTTCTGAAAGAAAGATCTGTCTTGTGCTTTAATATTTACATTTAGAATCACTAATTCTTCCCCCTTTTTTTACACTCTTTTTAAAAAAATTTTTCAATTTATTTATTTTCAGAAAAACAGTATTCATTATTTTTTCACCACACCCAGTGCTCCATGCAATCCGTGCCCTCTATAATACCCACCACCTGGTACCCCAACCTCCCAACCCCTGCAACTTCAAACCCCCATTTTGTGTGTATAATATACCATAGCCTTTGCTTATTAACACAAAAACATGTAAATATCATTCTTTTGATCAAAATACATTTTTTCTTGCACATTGTCTTCCTAAGTTTAGGGTCTGTTTGAAGAGATCCACATGGATGTTAGTTTTGGTCCTTGTCATCCCACCATTTCAAACTCAAGGTTGTTTCCTGTTTGTTTCAGATTGGGCTTGGGCTTTGCCTGCTTTTGTCAGCATATTGACAAAAACTTACTTTCCCCCACTTTGTTCAGATGGAATGGTTCCCCTTAAAACCAAACAATCACAACATAAGCAAGATATTTTGGAGAAAGAAGCACTCAGTGGCAAGAAGGTAGGAGTCACACAAGAATTTCTTGCTGTCTGTTAGAAGTCCAGAGTTCCATGTAGTAGAAAAGGAAAACATGAACTAAGGGGGCAATTTGAGGCATTCATTTTACCAACAAAAAATAGGAAATTCTCTAAATACCATGAATATGAAGGAAGCTTACCCACTAGCTCCAAAAATGGTTGCAGAGAATCCTCAAAGTAAATATTTTCACAATGGACATTAGATACTAAATATTAAAAACATTCACTCCAAAGCATTTGTGTATTAAAACTTTAAAGAACCCTGATGAGAGCCATGTGGTATAAGATTCATCTTATTTAAGCTAATAAACTCGGATAGGAACTGTGTATATTCACTTAAAAAAAGTGTTAGGTAAGCTCTAATTTTAATAAAGTGCATGTTTATTTATTTATTTATTCATTTTTAAAAGAAAGTGCGTGTTTAAACCTGTCAGAATTTGAGTACGGGTTGGGGGGAGGAGATTCTCAGCCAACATAATGATTGTGATAAATCTTGTGATCACAACTAATTTTAACCAATAGGAGCAAACTCTTGGAGGAAGATCCGTTGAACAGAATAAAATTGCCTTGAGCATGAAATCTAGCATTACTCAGAATCAGAGGATTCATCCTGGCAAGAATCCCCATCAACACCATCATCTTGGTAAAGCCCTCAGAGGTTGTTTACACCTTAACTCACATGAGAACATTCTTTCTGGGGAAAAATTCAATGACTGTAAAAATGATAAAAATACCTTCATCAGGAGTTCTTTCTTAGCTGTGCACAAGAAACCACATACAAGAGAGAAATCCTATGAATGCCCTGACTCTAGGAAAGTCTCAAGTTCAATCTTAGATGGTAAGCATCAAAAAACTTGCATTAGGGAGAAATCTTTTCAGTGTAGCCAGTGTGGTAAAGTATTAGTGAACCACTCATCCATTGCATTGCACATGAGAACCCACATTGGAGAAAAACCTTTTAAGTGTAACCAGTGTGGGAAAGCCTACAGTTCAAACTCTTACCTCACACGACACAAGAGAATTCACACTGGGGAGAAGCCCTATGAATGCCATGACTGTGGAAAAACCTTCAGAGATAGTTCACTTCTCAGACAACATGAAGGAATTCATTCAAGGGACAAACCCTACAAATGTGATCAGTGCAGCAAAACTTTTAGTAGGAGCTCTAGGCTTACCATGCAC
>NC_081558.1:6556037-6596911 GCF_022355385.1 Mustela nigripes | reverse complement strand
GTCTCCCTCCCAATCCCATCTTGTTTCATTTATTCTTCTTCTACCCACTTAAGCCTCCATGTTTATTTTTTTTTAAGGTCTTACATATTTGACAGAGTGACAGAGAGGTAACACAGGCAGTGGGAATGGGCTCAATCCCAGAACCCTGAGATCATGACCTGAGCCAAAGGCAGACACTTAATGACTGAGCCACCCAGGTGCCCCATCATTATATATATATTTTTTTAAATTAATTTTTTATTTATTTTCAGCATAACAGTATTCATTATTTTTGCACCACACCCCGTGCTCCACGCAATCCATGCCCTCTATAATACCCACCACCTGGTATCCCAACCTCGCACCCCCAACCCCTTCAAAACCCTCAGATTGTTTTTCAGAGTCCATAGTCTCTCATGGTTTACCTCCCCTTCCAGTTTCCCCCAACTCCCTTCTCCTCTCTGACTCCCCATGTCCTCCATGCTATTTGTTATGCTCCACAAATAAGTGAAACCATATGATAATTGACTCTCTCTGCTTGACTTATTTCACTCAGCATAATCTCTTCCAGTCCCATCCATGTTGCTACAAAAGTTGGGTATTCATCCTTTATGATGGAGGCATAATACTCCATAGTGTATATGGACCACATCTTCCTTATCCATTTGTCCATTGAAGGGCATCTTGGTTCTTTCCACAGGTTAGCAACCGTGGCCATTGCTGCTATAAACATTGGGGTTACAGATGGCCCTTCTTTTCATTACATCTGTATCTTTGGGGTAAATACCCAGTAGTGCAATTGCAGGGTCATAGGGAAATTCTATTTTTAATTTCTTGAGGAATCTCCACACTGTTCTCCCAAGAGGCTTCCCTATCATTATATTTTAAACTGAGGATCAGATCCAGATCCCACAGGGAAAGGCCTTTCTTTGCTTTTAGATGGGAATAACTATATCAGCATGGAAAAATCCTCTGTTACGTTACTATTCTCCCCCCCCCCCCTTCCCAGAGATTACCAGTCTGGAATTGGTGGATATTTGCCACAGGTAGTTTAATACTATTAGTACATGTGAACATATCTGATAAATCTCTGCTATAGAAAAAATTGTAATTAGCCCAAATGCCCACTGATGTGAGAATGTATATTAAAATTAATCTTCTTGTGTCAGTATTAATAAATACAGAAAATACAGTAAAAAGCCAAAATAAGTGGTTGAGTTGAATAATAATGTATAATAATAATGAGCTTGTAACATAATGTGACATAAGCACAGAATGTTTACAGCTACATCATTACACATGTGAAATATTCCAGGGGAATAATACATGTAAAGTTCGGTATCAAGTTTACCCTCAGTGGAAAATGACCTTCCATCTGTATTGAGATTATGTATGAATATTCCAGAGCTTAAAAGCAATCTGCATAGTTTTATTTAAAAAACTGGGGCAAGCTTGGCACAATAATCAAAATTTTGTCATGCCAGCTGGTGGGCTTAAGCATTTCATTGTCCCTTTGTCCTTGTTGGGATACTTAAATTGAACATAAAATGTGAAACAATTATTTTAAGGAGTATTTTATAATTATATAAATTTCATCATGCTATACCTATCATATAAATTGCTTTTCTCCTTTTATAAGTTTTGGTCTAATTTTATATAGTGAGAAGTAATGTAAATACTTAGATTTTTGCATTTTTAAAACATAACATTTAAAACATGAAGGATGATATAAATAGTATAAAATATTTAAATAACATGGTGTACCATGACTGTGCCATAACTTATGTATGTATTCCCATACTTAAAGTTTGTTTTGGTTATTTCCTTTCTCTATTTCATTATACTGAGGGCTCCCAGTAGGGATTTGAGTACATCCTTTTCAGCCCTAAGATAGTCTTGGGGTGCCTTTGCCTGTCTCTCTTCACTCTGTCTCACTCTCAGCTTGCTTCCTTTCTAGACATTAGGACTGTTCATTGCTAAAACTGAAAGTGATAGGAAAAGTCTTTGCAAGTCCCTACTTGTGCTGGGTGCTTTACATTATTAATTTTTTGTTCCTGCGATACCTTTGTATATTTTTTATAGTAGTTCCCATTATAGAAGTGAGAAAATTGGGACGCCTGGATAACTCAGTCAGTTAAACATTTGCCTTCGGCTCAGGTCATGATCCGAATCCTGGGATCAAGTCCTGAATCCAGCTCCTTACTCAGTGGGGAGTGTTCCCCTGCCTCTGTGCGCATGCACCTTCTCTCTATCTCTGACAAATAAGTAAAATTTTTTGAAAAAATGAAAAAATTGAATCTGCTCAGAGAGGTTCAGGGACCTTCTAATGTCACAGATCCATGTTATAGTTGGGAGATTCGTGACTAAACCAAGGTGTGTCTGTGCTCAAGACTTATCCCTAAATGGTTTTTATGATCCCTTATCTTTCTCCAGGAAGAGAGTCAATTCTGCTCAGGGCCTCAGCTTGTGAAGCAGAGGGCTCACATTATGTGGGCTCACTGTACTTGTGATTCTGTCATGTATTTGAGATGCTGTTGCAGAAATTCCTTTGTGGGAGTAGGCAGAGGCTTAGACACTGCTACCCATTCCTATCCCCTGTTGCCACTTTTGGGGGCATCATGATAAATTTCTCAGGAATCTGGATAAACCATGGGATATGAGAGGCTTGTAGAGGGTCCTGGGTAGGTCCACGTGGGATGATTCCTCTGAACCAGGGGCTGAGGTGGCCAAACCCAGAATATGAGGAAGGAGGTTGTGATCTATGGGTTACTCCTAACATTTTCTTTCTTTTAATTAAGTTGTAACATTGCTGTAGTTTTAGATGTACAACATAGTGACTTGATATATGTGAATATTGATAAAATGATTACCAGAATAAGTTTCAGTAACATCCATCACCACACTTGGTCACACATTTTTTCTTGTGATGAGAACTTTTAAAAGATAACATTTTTAAGGGTGCTCCATCATGACCCAAGCATCTGCCATTGGCTTGGGTCATGATTCTGGGGTCCTGGGATCAGGTTCCACATTGGGCTCCCTGACCATCAGGGAGTCTGGTTCTCTCTCTACCCTCAGGGGCAACCCCTTTCCCTGCCCCGCCTTCTTGTGATCTTTCTTTCTCTCAAGTAAATAAAATCTTTTCTGAAAAGTAACATTTTTATATTGTCTATTATAGAAATAAAAAAGACAAGGGTTAAAACAAAAATAGGGACCTATACTACTGGATAAAGAGATTTATTTTCACTTCAGAAACTGCAGTAAGAATGGAAAAATGATGGAAGAGAAAGACATTTTGGGGTATGTATCAAGGAAGCAAAAGGGTAAATATTTCTATCCAGGCTGTTATTCTAAGCACAGAGCTAGACTCTAATGACATCCATTAATATTTGAATATATTTGGAATTAATTATCTCTCCTTTCTTGTTTTCTTTCTTTTCCTTTTTTCCACTTTTATCTCATCATTATGTGGTTAAGGAGTGTTAAGTGGAAAAGGGAAAATACCAGTGAGAAAGAGGTAAGGAACTTCTAAAATTGTCATTTTTTCTCCTGAACATAGATCTAATTGGGTAAAATATGCTAAAGTGTTACTGTTCGCATGTGCCCTGTCAGACATTTTGCATTTATTACTGTACGTCCCCATATTACCCTGAAAGTGTAATCACCCACATGTATATGCTTCTTTTTAAACGATTTTATTTGAGAGAGAGAGAGAGCATGGGGGGTGGGTGGAGGGGCAGAGGGAGAGGGAGAAGCAGCCTCCCTACAAGGAGCCTGACTGAGCTGAAGGCAGATGCTCAACCAACTGAGCCACCTGGGTGTTCCTTTGTGTATTTGCTTCTATTTCCTTCTTTCTGTCCACCAGCCTTTCTGGGGGCTCAAGTGTTCAGTGGCCTTGATATCAGGGTTAGGTAATTAAGAAATACTGTCTAGGCTTATGAGAATGACACTTAAAAATATTATTTTATTAAGTCTCCTTAAATGTCATTCTCCCGCTCTCCTGTTACAGAAAAGAGGTGCTTCACTCTAGCTTCAGAGAGTGACATTAGCCTTCAACTAATGGAGAGAAAATTGCAGCAAATATTTTCCCAGCCTACTTGTGTCCGCTCTCCTTAAGGGAAAGAATCGGAATTTGCAAACATTTTAAAATCCACCAAATCATTACTAGCAAGGCCACATGTTCCAAGTGATACAACTACAAGACTGGAGGGTCCCCAGCAGCCTGCATCCCTGAGTGACTGTGGAGCAGACTGTGACCAGTGTCTGTAAATTATATGCACATGTGTCTAGCTCATGACTGATTCATACAAGCCTCTCTGAGCTGGCAGCATTTTCTAAGCTTGACTTAGATCCTGCAGATGGGCTCTGTTTTGATGTTAGCCACATGTGGTGTGTACCGGCATGGGAGCACAGCCATGGGAGCATAGGCATGGGACACAGAAGACCAAGGCATTGATGAGTATAGAATATCTTTCATGCCAAACTTAAGGTAGACCTGAAGCTGTAAGGCTTGTTTCAGAAGAGCTCAGGAGGCAAGTGGAGGAATGGCCAAAGATGGCACATTGTCTGAAGATGAACATTGTGTGTCATGCTGAAAGCCATTTTATTATTTTAACAAATGATGAATACAAGAATCAAGATGTATCCTGCCTTGCGAGAATGCAGTCCTCAGGTGACCACTTGTATAATTAGGGAAAGTTACTCCTTATTGAAGTATTTTTTTATTGAAGTATTTTAACCAATAAATGTCAACATTTTGTAACTGCCAATGAATTAATGGATCAAGGTAATTATTACAAAAAGCAAGAGAGTATGTGGGTCCTCATGAAAATATTTAAAAGGGTTTGCCAAAAAAATTGAACCTAAATCTAATTAGGCTTTCAGGCTAGAGGTAGGCAGACTATTTCAATAAGGAGCCAGATGGAAAACATTTTATATACTATCAGGACAAACACAAAAACACAGAAACACTGGTGGAAGAAAAAGATGGGAGATTGGTTATAAATTCTCAGTGTGGGCGAGGAAGGTGGTTTTGATTCTTCCTGAATGTATCTTGATACCTTTGTTAAAGGACTCAACTTCCCTAAGATAAAGGGGGATTAAGAATTGGTTTACCTATAGGGGTAGTATTGATTGTGGAAAGGGGATTACTTTGAAGTTTAACTCTATATGAATATTAGAAAATAAAAATAAAAAAGGAATAAACTAGACTAAACTAAAATAAAAAAAAGAAATTTTAAAAATAGAAATGCAAAAGAAAAACACAGGTGTATGTATCATTGAGTTCAGGTTAGAAGGTTATTATGGAATTTGATGTACTAGACAGCTCACTGTGATGGTAAATAGGTTAAAAATTATCTATATATAAAAAATGAGCCAAATAGTGGGAATAAATTAAAAATAAAAGTTGTCCTATGAAGTGGTGGTGGTGGTTCTCTTGTAGTTTTTTTCTTTTTTCCTTCCTGGTTGGTTTTCTGGGGGAGGGGCCTGCCACGTGGTTTTTCAGTCAATGATGTTCCCTGAGTTAAGTCCTCCTGCCCCCCCTTCAAGGGGGTGGGCTCTGAGGAAACCAGTTTTTTCAGGCTTTTGTTCTCTGGAGGTTTTTATGTTTGTTCACTTTTTTTTTTTCTCTCTCACCTTGACCGCTTTTGATGGTTTTTGTAGGTTTAGAGGAAATCAAACAGCAACCTGACCTCCCTCTCAGAGAGAAGCCTCAGTCTGCTCCCCTGTAGGTACTGCAGAGCCCAAATAAATTCCCTCTTGGCCACTGGCAGAGCAGGTTCTGAATCGCGGTCCTTGGGGATGCAGGATCTTCTGCTTGTACCCAAAACCACAGCAGGGCGGTTGTCTGGGCAGCTCCAGACCACCAGAGAGGTTCTAAGCAGCGATTGTATGCCGAGATTTTCCCGCTAGCCCAGGCTGGGAGTGCCTGGTCTTTCTGGGTCTAGGAGCTCCCTGCTTGCTCGCACCTCTCTCAGGGGAGGCTGTGGGTAGCGCATGTGTCTCAGGCTCTGAGAGCTGGGTGCAGGTCCGAAAGCGCCAGGCTGGGCCTTCGTGCACCTCTCTCAGGGGAGAGTTTGGGGTGCGTGTCTCAGGCTCTGAAACAATGGCGCAGGACTAAGAGCGCCGGGTGGGCCTTTGTGCACCTCTCTCAGGATGAGGGGGTGCGCGTGTCTGAGGCTCTGTAGCAGGGCTCGGTGTTTTGCTGTCTTGTGTGGCTCCCAGCCCATCACAGGAGCCAGACCCCATGCAATCTCGGGTGCACTGGCAGCTAAGGGACCAAGACGCGGTTTCTCCACTGCATTCCCTCTGGCTCAGCAGCAGGGGAGGCTGTCCTGGGTCTGGGGACTTAAGCCCCTGTCCCTAGCCGCCCCGATTCCCACAATTTCCCCCCTCGATCCTTTGCTCTTTTGGAGTGCTTTCAACCAGTCTCCAAGTTAATGCTGGTCCCCAGATGCAGGGCACTCTTGCTTGTATTAGGGGTATTACTTTCCAACCGGTCACCTCTGGTGGCTCCCTCCCCCTTTTGTTTATCTTCCAATATCAGTCCAGTGTCCACTCTGCTTTTCCTGCCCACTGGCATCTTCTACCCCTGTAGAAATCCAGACGTGTATAATTCTGATCTCAGGCTGATTTCATGGGTGATCGGAGTTCTTTGGTAGGTAATCAGCTCACTTTAGGGTACAGGTTGAAAAGGCGCCACCTCCTACTTCCCCGCCATCTTGTCTCTGGAAAATATTTTAGATTTTGTGGGCCATGTGGCCTCTCAAAAGTACTCAACTCAGATGTAGCTTTCAAGGTGCCATGGGTGATAAAGAAATGAATGGCTATGTTCTCATAAGCCTTTATCGACTGGATCTTGCCCATCAGCTGTATTTTCTCAAACCATTCTAGAATAGAGCCTCAATAATTTTATTTTAGAGTTACTGGCTTACAGGCATTTTTTTACAGGCATTTTTAAAATTAACATACAGTGTATTATTTGCCCCAGGTGTACAGGTCCATGAATCATCAGTCTTACACATTTCACAGCACTCACCACAGCACATACCCTCCCCAATGTCTGTAACCCAGCCACGATATCCCTTCCCCCACCCCCAGAAACCCTCAGTTTGTATCATGAGATTAAGAGTCGTTTATAGTTTGTCTCCCTCCTGATCCCATCTTGTATTATTTTTTCCCTCCATACCCTCCACCCCCCCCGCCTCTCAAATTCTTCATATCAGGGGGATCATTTTCTTTCTCTGATTGACTTACTGCGCATAGCATAATACTCTTAGTTCCATCCATGTTGTTGCAGATGGCAAGATTTCATTTCTTTTGAAGGCTGCATGGTATTCCTGTGTGTGTGTGTGTGTGTGTGTGTGTACACACCACATCTTCTTTATCCATTTATCTGTTGATGGACATCTAGGTTCTTTCCATAGTTTGGCTATTGTGGAAAGTGCTGCTATAAACACTCAGGTGCACGTGCCCCTTCAGATCACTACATTTGTATCTTTTTTTTTTTTTAAAGATTTTATTTATTTATTTATTTGATAGATCAGAAGTAGGCAGAGGCAGGCAGAGAGAGTGGGGGAAGTAGGCTCCCTGGTGAGCAGAGAGTCCGATGTGGGGCTTGATCCCAGGACCCTGGGATCATGACCTGAGCCAAAGGCAGAGGCTTTAACCCACTGAGCCACCCAGGCATCCCTAAATTTGTGTCTTTAGGGTAAATACCCAGTAGTGCAATTGCTGGGTCATAGGATAGCTCTATTTTCAACTTTTTGAGGAACCTCCATACTGTTTTCCAGAGTAGCTGCACCAGCTTGCATTCCCACAAGCAGTGTAGGAGGGTTCCCCTTTCTTTGAATCCTCGCCAACATCTGTCATTTCCTGACTTGTTAATTTTAGCCATTCTGACTGGTGTGTGGTGGTATCTCAAGTGGTTTTGATTTGTACTTTCCTGATGCCAAGAGATGTTGAGTACTTTTTCATGTGTCTGTTGGATGTCTTTTTTGCAGAAATATCTGTCCTGTCCTCTGCCCATTTCTTGATTGGATTATTTGCTCTTTGGGTGTTGAGTTGGATAAGTTCTTTGGATACTAGCTCTTTATCTGGTATGCCATTTGCAAGTATTCTGTCAGTTGTCTTTTGGTTTTGTTGACTGTTTCTTTTGCTGTGCAAAAGCTTTTGAGCTTCATGAAGTCCCAATAGTTCATTTTTTGCTCTTGCTTCCCTTGCCTTTGGTGATGTTTCTGAGAGGAAGTTGCTGTGGCTGAGGTAAAGAGGTTGCTGCCTGTGTTCTTCTCTAGGATTTTGATGGATTCCTGTCTCAAATTGAGGTCTTTCATCCATTTTGAGTCTGTTTTTGTGTGTGGTGTAAGGAAATGGTCCAGTTTCATTCTTCTGCATGTGGCTGTCCAATTTTCCCAACACCATTTGTTAAAGAGACTGTCTTTTTTCCATTGGAAGGTCTTTCCTGCTTTATCGAAGATAAGTTGACCATAGAGTCGAGGGTCCATTTCTGGGCTCTCTATTCTGTTCCATTGATCTGTGTGTATGTTTTTGTGCCAGTACCATACTTTCTTGATGATGACAGCTTTGTAATAGAGCTTGAAGCTTGAAACTGTGATTACACCAACTTTGGCTTTCTCTTTCAACATTCCTCTGGCCATTCAAGGTCTTTTCTGGTTCCATATAAATTTCAGGATTATTTGTTCCATTTCTTTGAAAAAAAATTGATGGTATTTTAATAGGGATTGCATTAAATGTGTAGATTGCTTTAGATAGCATAGACATTTTCACAATATTTGTTCTTTCAATCCATGAGCATGGAACATTTTTCCATTTCTTTGTGTCTTCCTCAATTTCTTTCATGAGTACTTTATAGTTTTCTGAGTACAGATTCTTTGCCTCTTTGGGTAGGTTTATTCCTCAGTATCTTATGGTTTGGGGTGCAGCTGTAAATGGGATTGACTTCTTAATTTCTCTTCTGTCTTATTTTTGGTGTATAGAAATGCAGCTGATTTCCATGTATTGATTTTATATCCTGACACTTCACTGAATTCCTGTATGAGTTCTAGCAGTTTTGGAGTGGAGTCTTTGGGCTTTCCACATAAAATATCATATCATCTGCAAAGAGTGAGAGTTTTTGTTTGCTGATTTGGATGCCTTTTATTTCTTTTTATTGTCTGATTGCCAAGTCTAGGAGGTCTAGTACTATGTTGAATAGCAGTGGTGATAGTGGACATCCCTGCCATGTTCCTGACCTTAGGGGGAAAGTTCTCAGTTTTTCCCTGTTGAGAATGATATTCACTGTGGGTTTTTCATAGATGGGGGATTTGATGATATTGAGGTATGTACCCTCCATCCCTACACTTTGAAGAGTTTTGATCAAGTAAGGATGCTGTACTTTGTCAAATGCTTTTTCAGCATCTATTGAGAGTATCATATGGTTCTTGTCCTTTCTTTTTTTAATGTATGGCATTACATTGATTGATTTGCAGATGTTGAACCAACCTCACAGCCCAGGAATAAATCTCACTTGGTTGTGGTAAATAATCCTTTTAATGTACTGTTGGATCCTATTGGTTTAGCATTTTGGTGAGAATTTTGCATTTGTGTTCACCAAGGATATTGGTCTGTAATTCTCCTTTTTGATGGGGTCTTTGTCTGGTTTTGGAATCAAGGCAATGCTGGACTCATAAAATGAGTTTGGAAGTTTCCTTTCCATTTCTATTTTTTGGAACAGTTTCAGAAGAATAGGCAATAATTCTTCTTTAAATGTTTCGTAGAATTCCCCTGGGAAGCCATCTTGCCCTGGGCTCTTGTTTTTTGGGAGATTTTTGATGACAGCTTCAGTGTCCTTACTGGTTATGGGTCTGTTCAGGTTTTCTGATTCTTTCTTTCTTTCTTTCTTTCTTTCTTTCTTTCTTTCTTTCTTTCTTTCTTTCTTTTGATTTTATTTATCTATTTGACAGAGATCACAAATAGGCAGAGAGGCAGGCAGAGGTTGGGGGAAGCAGGCTCCCTGCTAAGCAAAGAGCCCAATGTGGAGCTCAGTTCCAGGACCCTGAGATCATGACCTAAGCCAAAGGCAGAGGCTTAATCCACTGAGCCACCCAGGCGCCTCTATTTCTTTTCTTTTTTTTTAAAAAAAGATTTTATTTATTCATTTGACAGGCAGAGAGCACAAGTAGGCAGAGTGACATACAGAGGAAGCAGTTTCTCTTCTGAGCAGGGAGCCTGACACAGGGCTTCATCCCAGGACCCTTGATCCCAGGACCCAAGCTGGAGGCAGCTGAGCCACCCAGGTGCCCCCAGGTTTTCTATTTCTTCCTGGTTCAGTTTTGGTAGTTTATATGTCTCTAGGAATGCATCTATTTCTTCCAGTTGCTAAATTTGCTGGTATATAGTTGCTTATAATATGTTGTTATAATTGTTTGTATTTCTTTGGTGTTGGTTGTGATATTTTCTCTTTCATTCATGATTTTATTAATTTGGGTCCTTTCTTTTCTTCTTTTTGATAAGTCTGGCCAGGGGGTTATCAATCTTTTTAATTTTTTTTCAGAGAACCAGATCCTAGTTATGTTGATTTGTTCTTCTGTTCTTTTGGTTTCTATTTCATTGATTTCTGGTCTGATCTTTATTATTTCTCTTCTTCTGCTGGGTTTAGGCTTTGTTTGCTGTTCTTTCTCCAGCTCCTTTAGGCATAGGATTAGGTTGTGTACTTGAGACCTTTCTTGTTTCTTGAGAAAGGCTTGTGTTGCTATACACTTTCCTCTCAGGACTGCCTTTGCTGTGTCCCAAAGATTTTGAACAGTTGTGTTTCCATTTTCATTTGTTTTCATGAATTTTTAAAATTCTTCTTTAATTTCCTAGTTGACCCATTCATTCTTTAGAAGGATGCCCTTTAGCCTCCATGTATTTGGATTCTTTCTAACTCTCCTCTTGTGACTGAGTTCTAATTTCAGAGCATTGTGGTCTAAAAATATTCAGGGAATGATCCCAGTCTTTTGGTACCAGTTGAGACCTGATTTTTGACCCAGGATGTGATCTATTCTGGAGAATGTTCCATATGCACTAGAGAAGAATGTGTGTTCTGTTGTTTTTGGATGGAATGTTCTAAATATATCTTTGATGTCCATCTGGTCCAGTGTGTTATTGAGAGCCTTTATTTTCTTGTTGATCTTTTGCTTAGATATCTGTCCATTTCACTGAGGAGGGGACATTAAAGTCCCCTACTATTATTGTATGATTGTCGATGTGTTGTGCTCTCTTCGGCAGCACATATACTAAGATTGTCGATGTGTTTCTTTGATTTTGTTATTAGTTGGTTTATATAATTGGCTTCTCCCATGTTAGAGGCATAGATATTTAAAAATTTTATATCTTCTTGTTGGACAGGCCCTTTAAGTATGATACAGTGTCTTTCCTCATCTCTTATTATAATCTTTGGCTTAAAATCTAATTTATCTGACATAAGGATTGCCACTCCAGCTTTCTTTTGATGTCCATTAGCATGGTAAATTGTTTTCCACCCCCTCACTTTAAATCTAGAGGTGTCTTTGGGTCTAAAATGAGTCTCTTGCAGACAGCATATTGATGGGTCTTATTTTTTTTTAATCCATTCTGGTACCCTAGGTCTTTTGATTGGGGCATTTAGCCCATTTACATTTAGTGTAACTATTTAAAGATATGGATTTAGTATCATTGTATTGCTTGTAAGGTGACTGTTACTGTATATTGTCTCAATTCCTTTCTGGTCTGTTTATTTAGGCTCTCTCTTTGCTCTCTTTCAATATTTCCTGTAGGGCTGGTTTGGGGTTTGCAAATTCTTTTAATTTTTGTTTATCCTGGAAGCTTTTTATCTCTCCTTCTATTTTCAGTGACAGCCTAGCTGGATATTGTATTCTTGGCTGCATATTTTTCTTATTTAGGGCTCTAAATATATCATGCCAGTCCTTTCTGGCCTGCCAGCTCTCTGTGGATAGGTCTGCTGCCTGCCAATCTAATATTTCTACTGTTCTATGTTACAGACTTGTCCTGAGCTGCTTTTTTTTTTTTAAGATTTTATTTATTTGACAGAGATCACAGGTAGGCAGAGAGAGAGAGAGAGAGAGAAAGGAAGAAGCAGGCTCTCCACTGAGCAGAGATCCCGAAGTGGGGCTCGATCCCAGGACCCTGGGATCATGACCTGAGCCAAAGGCAGAGGCTTTAACCTACTGAGCCACCCAGGCGCCCCTTGTCCTGAGCTTCTTTCAGGATTTTCTCTTTGTCACTAAGACTTGTAAGTTTTACTATTAGACGACAGGGTGTTGACCTATTTTTATTGATTTTGAGGGGCGGTTCCTTGTGCCTCCTGGATTTTGATGCTTGTTCCCTTCACCAAATTAGGGAAATTTCTCTAATTTGCTCTAATTTGCTCCAATATACCTTCTGCCTCTCTCTTTATTTTTCTTTTGCCCATTATCCTAATATTGTCATCTTATGGTATCACTTATCTCTTGAATTCTCCTCTCATGATCCAGTGGTTGTCTCTCTTTGCTCACTGTATTCTCCATCATTTGGTCTTCTATATCACTAATTCTCTCTTCTGCCTCATTTATCCTAGCAGTAAGAGGCTCCATTTTTTTTTATTGCACCTCATTAATAGCTTTTTTAAAATTTCAGCTTGGCTAGATTATAGTTCTTTTATTTCTCCAGAAAAGGATTTTATTTCTCCAGAAAGGGAATCTTTAGTATCTTTCATGCTTTTTTCGAGCCCAGCTAGCACCTTGATAACCATCATTCTGAACTCTGGTTCTGACAGATTACCAATGTCTGTATTGATTAGCTTCCTAGCCATTGGTACTGCCTCTTGTCTCCTTTTTGAGGTGAGTTTTTCCTGCCTTGTCATTTTATCCAGATGAGAATAGATAAATGAGAGAAGAAAATATAAAAGGGGAGCAACAACCCCAGAAAAATACACACTAACCAAATCAGAAGAGACCCAAAACCTGGGGGAGAGAAGAAAGGGAGAAAAAAAGAAAAAAAAATGTATTAGACTGGTGATTAAAACAGAGCCACGCACTTGATTTTGAGTATATTTTGGTCTGTTAGAAGAAACTACCTCCCAAAATTTTAAAGAAAGAAAAACATACATATACGAAAATAAAGGTAAACACAATGAAGGGATGGAATATGACCATAAAGATGAAAATTTAAAGATTCTAAAAAAGTAATTTTTAAGGTAAGAAGTTGGTTGAAAAAAGAAAAGAAAAAAAAAAGGAAAGAAAGTGATCAGGCTGGAGACTAGAGCAAAGCCACGTGCTAGATTTAGGGTATATTTTGATTAGAAAAAATTGTTTCTTAAATTTTAAAGAAAAAAAACCCTGTATATGTAGGCAAAAAATAAGGTTAAATATAATGAAGGGTTAAAATATGATGATAACAATGAAAATTTTTTAAAAAAGATTTTTTGAAAAGGTATCAATAAGAATCCACAGACTCTCCTGGTTCATCTACCCTTCTGATTTCTCCCAACTCACTTCTCCTCTCCTCCACCCAATGTCCTCTATGTTATTCCTTATGCTCCACAAGTAAGTGAAACCATATGATAATTGACTCTCTCTGCTTGACTTATTTGAGGGTTTTGGAGGGGAGAGAGGTGGGGGATTGGGAGAGCCTGGTGGTGGATATTAAGGAGGATATGTATTGCATGGAGCACTTGGTGTGGTGCATAAACAATGAATCTTGGAACAGTGAAAAATAAAATTAACTTAAAAAAATGAAGATCTCTATTTTAAAAAACATTTGTACAAAAAAGGTATTGATAGAATAGTTTTAAAAATTAAAATAGGAAAGAGGAAAGAAAAAATGAACTTAAAAAATTTACTTTGAGGGACGCCTGGGTGGCTCAGTTTGTTAAGCAGCTGCCTTCGGCTCAGGTCATGATCCCAGCGTCCTGGGATCGAGTCCCACATCAGGCTCTTTGCTCGGCGGGGAGCCTGCTTCTCCCTCTGCCTCTGTCTGCCATTCTGTCTGCCTGTGCTCGCTCTCCCCCCCCCCCAATAAATAAATAAAATCTTTTTAAAAAAGTTTACTTTGAAAGGCTAAAGGATCATGGGAAAAAAGCCATGAATTCTGTGTGTTGCTTTCCTTTTGCTCTGGAATTTGGCAATTCTCATTGATCCATGAACTTTGTCTTGGCTGGATGTTTTTCCTGCTTTTCTGGGGGGAGGGGCCTATTGCAGTAATTCTTAAATGTCTTTACTGGAGGTGGAATTGCACCATCCTTGCCAGGGGCCAAGCTAAGCGATCTGCTTGGTTTCACTCTTGGAAGCTTTTGTTCCCTGAATGATTTTCATAGAGCTTTGGAGAATGGGAGTGAAGATGGAGGCCTCCCAGTCTCCAGTCCTGTAGGAGCCGAGAGCTCAGGGCCTCCCTACTCAGTGCACCCTCAGAGAAAAGCAGTCAATCTCTCCTGTCTCCCTGGTCTCCGTCCATGCTCTGAGCTCACCCGGCCTGTGACTGAACGTTTCTGTCTCTGTCACACGGCCCTGTTTGGAGTCTCCAAACCCAGCATATTCCTGTTCTGTGCTCCCCTGCTGCTCCCCCCAGAGGAGGAAGATGAGTCTCCCCAGATCTGCCACTTCCGGCGTCCCTGCTCATAGATTAGTGGCCTGGCTGTGCCTCGATCATGGTTTTTTAAGGTAACCCCGAGCTGAGAGTGCCCTCCTTGGCTCTGTATCTACAGCTGGCTTCCCCACTCTGATGCCTGTGGGCTCTGTCACCCTCAGACATCCCTGGTCTTTCTGTAACCCTGTGGGTCCTGAGACCACACTGTCCCCTCACTGTCCCCATGAGGGCTCCATCCCCCGCTTAGCCTCTGGAGTGACATCCCTCAGTGGAGCAGACTTCTAAGAGTTCTAAGACTTCTAAGAGTTCTGGTTTTGTGCTCTGCTGCTCTCTCACTTGGCCTCTCCCCTCTGTGGTCTCTTCTTGTTGCTTTGGATTCACTTCTCTGCATGTCTCACCTTCCAGAAAGTGATCGATTTTCTGTTTCTAGAATTGTTGCTCTTATTATTTATCCTCTGTTGAGTTTGTAGGTGTTCAAAATGGTTTGATTACTATCTAGCTGAAATCCTGGGACCTGATGATATTTTAGTCTCCTACTCCTCGCCCTCTTGCTTCTCCTTCCATCTCTCTCTCTTTTTTTTTAATTTTACTTAATTATTTGAGAGAGTAAATGAGAGAGAGAGAGAGAGCAGGAACAGGGGAGAAGCTGAGGGGAGGGAGAATCAGACTCCCCGCTGAGCAGGCAACCCAACTTAGAGCTTGATTTTGGGATTTTGGAATTATGACCTGAGCTAAAGGCAGACACTTAACCACCCAGCCATTGTAACAGGGCAATATGTCATTCCTATTTTCTTATTAAGTACATCTACTTCACAAAGGATTGATAGAAAAAAAAAAAAACTTGGGACAGGATGGTATAGCTGGGAGTGTTGAGGGAAACAAAACAGGAAAAGGAGGTTTAAAAAGGGGAGAGAGGGAAGCAGGAGAAAAGATAGGCATGTTTGAGAAAGTTTCTCTTAAGATTTGTTTTCTTGTCATTTCCAACTTTTCTATCAGACCCTTCAACAACATGAAATCCGGAAATCTCTCAGATACTCTAGAATTCTTCCTCCTGGGACTGTCAGAAGATCCAGAGCTACAGCCTCTCCTGTTCTGCCTGTTCTTGTCTGTGTATCTGGTCTCTGTGGTTGGGAATCTCCTCATCATCCTGGCCATTATGTATGACACCCACCTTCACACCCCCATGTACTTCTTCCTCTCTAATCTGGCTTTTGTTGACATCTGTTTTACCACCACAACGTTCCCCAAGATGCTGGTGAACATCCAGACACGGAGCAAATCCATCAGTTACGCAGGCTGCCTCACCCAAATCTGCTTTGTCCTGACTTTCGCCGGGTTGGAAAATGGAATTCTTGTCATGATGGCCTTTTATCGATTTGTGGCCATCTGTCACCCACTGAGGTACAATATCATTGTGAACCCCAAACTCTGTAGGCTGCTGGTTCTGCTGTCCTTCCTTATTAGTGTTCTGGATGCCCTTCTCCACACTTTGATGGTGCTGCGGCTTTCCTTCTGCACAGATCTGGAGATTTCCCACTTTTTCTGTGAATTAGCTCATATTCTCAAGCTTGCCTGTTCCGATATCCTCATCAATAACATTCTTGTGTATTTAGTGACCAGCCTTTTGGGTGTTATTCCTCTCTCTGGGATAATTATCTCTTACACTCAAATTGTCTCCTCTGTCCTGAAAATCCCATCAGCTGGTGGAAAGTATAAGGCATTTTCCATCTGTGGGTCACACTTAATAGTTGTTTCCTTGTTCTATGGTACAGGTTTTGGGGTTTACCTTAGTTCTGCAGCTACACAGTCCTCGAGGAAGAGTGCAATAGTATCAGTGATGTACACTGTGGTCACCCCCATGATGAATCCCTTTATCTATAGTCTGAGGAACAAGGACATGATGGGGGCTTTGAGGAAACTTACCTCTAGAATATAATCTTTTCATTAATGTGTCAGCTGCTTTGGGCTTACACTGTTGGAATTTGACAGAGAGAAATAATCCAGACAGCCTGACTGACTTTGAATATATAAAGCCAGAGATCTAACAGTTAAGGGTAAGAATTTTGAAATCAGACCAGCTGTGTTTGAATCCTACCTCCACTAAAACATAGCTTTGTGGTCTTTGACAATTTATTTCAACTCTAAACTCAGTTTCCTCATCTATAAAATTGATGTGATTATATTAGTTTATATTTTGGGTAGATTTGAGAAGCTTAAACTCTGTTAGTGAGGATGCATGACTTCAGCTGTAATAAGGCAAGATTCTCAGATCCAGTAGGGTCAAATGATAAAAACAATGATCTGTCCTAACAAAAACTTCAGGGATTGCTTAGGTCCAGGCACAAAACCAGGGGAGTGCATTTTACTTTGCCATGTGGTGATGTTTTCCTATTAGGGCTAGTCTCCTGGTGGTCACTGATGCCTGCTCCAGTGCAGAGGCCTTTCAAAGTCAGAAACATAACCTGATAAGCCTCTCCTTGAGCTTCCTTGCAAACCAGCCATAATATTTCCGAGGAGACATCCAGAAAGCATTGTTGTTATCATTAGCCCAAATTGAACTATGTGTCCTATATTCGTTTCCCATTGTCATTGTAATATGTTACAAAGTTAGCCACTTAAAACAACACAAATGTATTCTGTTGCACTCTGAAGGTCAGAAGTCTGAAATCAGCTGTATGGCAAGGTGTTAGGTTCCTTCTGAAAGCTGGTTGGAGAAAAAATTATCATTTAATAGGTACAGTTTCTGTTTGGGATGATAAAAATATTCAGGAAATGGATAGTGATGATGGTCCTCCAACATTGTGAGTGTTCTTAATGCCACGGCATTGTACACTTAAAATGGCTGAAATAGTAAATTTTATGTTTGTTAGGTCCCCCAATAATGGGTCCCTGATCAAAGGAACGAGACTGATACAAAGTGAAGGTCAAGCAAAGCTTTTATTTTGTGCCAAACATCCAGAATCAAACTGACTGGTCAGGGCCATCTATTACAAAGAGGTGACCCCTCCCTGCCTTACCAACTAACTTTTATAGAGCAAAGGTTGATGTGGTTGGGCCTGGCCACACACAGGTGACCAATGAGATTGCAACACACAGAGAAAGCTGCACAGTCATACTAGGTCACACATGAGTGACCAACTGAATTACAATTTACCCTAGTAGATACTTGAATGAGCCTGTCACCTTGGTCAGAATTGGCGCCCAAAAGGTGGCACCCACACTCCTTGGTAGCTAGGGAGACAGTATGTGCATTCTACTGATTGGATGTCTTCACCTGACCCTCTCAGCTTCTGCATTTGGGCTGTTATCTCCGCCTGACCTGACCCACCCTTGTATTTGGGCTTTGTTACCTGGGACTGGTTTCCCAGACTTGCTTTTAAGTAAGTTCCGTGGCGGGGTGGGGGGGTGGGGGGGTGGGAGTGAGGGGGTCAGTTTAAGTTTTACTGCATAAACAACAAAATCACTGTTTAACTGGATGGCATCGGTCTGGCTAAATAGGCCCTTATAATGTTATATATATTTACTACAATATAAAAACTCAAAAAAATTCATTCCAATGTACCAAAGCTTTAGATACAAGAATCAGTGATTAAATATTTCTGAAGACAAAATAGGGAAACAATTTTATTACTTCAGAGAAGTTAAGCATTTCATTTTTTTTAAAGATTTTATTTATTTATTTGTCAGAGAGAGTGAGCACAGGCAGACAGAGTGGTAGGCAGAGGCAGAGGGAGAAGCAGGCCCCCCGCTGAGCAGGGAGCCCGATGTGGGACTCGATCCCAGGACGCTGGGATCATGACCTGAGCCGAAGGCAGCCGCTTAACCAACTGAGCCACCCAGGCGTCCCAAAGTTAAGCATTTCTTTAAGATTTATTTATTTTTAGAGAAAGAGAGAGAGCATGTGAGTGTTCACACAAGTGGGGGAGGGGCAGAGAGAGATGGAAAATTTCAGGCAGACTCCAGCTGAGCCCAGATGCCCACACAAGGCTCAGTCTCATGATCCCAGCCAAGATCATGACTGAGCAGAAATCAGGAGTTGGAAACTTAACTTGTAAGGGCCTATTTAGCCAGAGTGGCCCCACCTTGGTTGAACAGCCATTTTGTTGTTTATGCAGTAAAACTTAAACTGACGCTGCCCCCCCACCCCCCAGATAACAGATCGAATGCAGGGATGAGTTGGGTCAGGTGGAGACATCCAATCAGTAAAGCGTGCATACTGTCCCCCTAGCTACCAAGGAGAGTGTGCCCCAACTTTTGGGCACCAATTCTGACTAAGGTGATAGGCCAATTCAAATAGCTACTATGGGATGAATTGTAATTCAGTTGGCCACCCGCATGTGACCTAGCATGACTGTGCAGCTTTCTCTGTGTGTTACTATCTCATTCACCACCAGTGTGTGGCCAGGCCCAACCGCATGGCCTTTGTTCTATAAAAGTTAGTCTGTGAGGCAGGGAGGGGTCACCCTCTCTGTGAGGGGCAGCCCTGACCAGTCTGTGTGATGGCCGGTTTGATTCTTGATACTTGGCATGAAATAAAGCTTTGCTTGACCTTCACTTTGTATCAGTCTCACTCCTTTGACCATGGACCTATTATTAGGGGACCCAACATTGGGGACCCGACAAACTGAGCCACCCAGACACCTCAAAGTCAGGCATTTCTTTTTTTTTTGTCTGTTTTCGCTGAAATCAAGCATTTTTTATGAGAATAAGTACAATCTAAAAGATAAGGACTAAGAAATTCAAGCACCTCAAAAATGAGCTAATAAAACAAGCTACTGATTCAATGAAATTCAGAATTGTTCTTTCATTATAACAAGGAAAGAAAGAGCAGGGCACATAAACTTTCAGTAAATATTTCCAGATGTGATCTTGCTCACCCTACCAATAGGAACATGATTTTATTAGCACAGATACAGTTGTTAAGATATTCTGGGACGCTAAAAAATTATTCCTTTCTTCCCTCCCCTGGTAACAGTGTTCATGTGCCTATTCTAGGCTCCTTAAACTAAAATTATACAATATTTGTTCTTTTTCATCTGCTCACTTCACTGAGCATAAGTTTTTAAGGTTCATCCATGTGGTGGCACCTGTCAGAATTTCATTCCTTCTAATGGCTGAAATATAAATACATAATTTCACACCTACAATTACCATCAGGCTTCCTGATATCACTGATTACATAGAGATTCCAAAGGAGGGCATGTCCACATCTGCAATGTATGTGAAATAGAAGATGTGAGCAGAAACAGGTGGAGAGATAAGTGGTGATGGACTCATTGCATCAGGGTATCAACCATCTTGAATTCCTCAATTCTGCTGCTTTAGTCTGAAAAGAATTTGCACCACCCTGGGATCAGAATGAAGATATAATTGTTCAGTTAATGAAGAGCTTTGGATATTGATTCTCCAGAGGTACAGAGACTATAAATTGTGACAGCCTCGCTCAACAGCCCTGCCCCAGGAAATAAATAGCATATCTGTGCCTCACCCTGATGATGATCTCTCTTTCTGAGGAGCCTGATGCTTCACTCCCTCCCTTTCTTCTTTCTGTAGGTGGAGCACCAGTCTCTATTATCCAGCATCTAGCAGAGATGTCCTGTATCATTCCACAGTGATGTCATCTAGGTAACCTGATGTCCCTTAGTTAATGTTTGGAAATGAGGGCATATATTTTACTACAAGTTTATCCAGCAGAAATTGTGAGGAGTACATGTGGAATCAAGACATCCATTTGCTTCCTGCCTGTCTTCTATTTTCTTGACTTATTTCCTTGAACCTTTCCTCCAGTCCACAAATAGTTATCATTCTGTCAGTTTCTTTTTTCTTTCTGTGAGAAAGACATTTTTCCTTCTCAGCAGGAACATGTGCATTTGCAAATAGGATGATTGTTATTATATAACAACGTTTGCTCAGTCTTTCTACTGGTTTCTGGGAGTTGGCTTGGGCAGTTTCTCTGTATCTTCCAGTTGTGGGTTTTTAACATACTGTTGTATTATCTCTGTTGCCAGGCTGTGAGGTATCTGCAGAAGGGAGTGGAGATCCAGACAGTCTCACTACCCATTTTTTCTAGTGAAGTTACCAAATTAAAGAATAGTCTAATTTTAAAAATGATGATTCCTCAACCCTTTCCAGAATTAACAAATCTTGACTCACTGCTTTATTCACTTTAGATCTTTTTTCAAAATAACAAAATAATATGCAAAGAGAAGGCATCTCTCCATTGGACATTTTCCTTTCCCAACAAGGTGCCTTGTGCTTGGTGATACTCCTTCTGCTTGCCTAGAGGCTGACATTTCATTGTCTTGTTGCCATAATCATTACAATCAGATTCATCAACAATATGGAACCCAGAAATGAAACAGACATTTTAGAATTTCTTCTCCTGGAAGTGACAGAGGATCCAGAACTGCAGCCCCTCATCTTCAGCCTGTTCCTGTCCATGTACCTGGTCACTTTCATGGGAAACCTGCTCATCATCCTGGCTGACATCTCAGACCCCCACCTCCACACCCCCATGTACTTCTTCCTCTCCAACCTGTCCTTTACTGACATCTGCTTAAGCACAACGACAGTCCCAAAGATGCTGGTGAACATCCAAACACAGAACCAGAGCATCACTTACACAGGCTGCCTCACACAGGTCTGCTTTGTCCTGGTTTTTGCAAGTTTGGATAGTTGTATTCTTTCAGTAATGGCTTATGACCACTATGTGGCCATTTGTTATCCACTAAGGTACACAGTCATTATGAACTCCCACCTCTGTGGCCTCTTCATACTTCTCTCCTTGTTTATTAGCATTGTGGATGCCTTGATGCACAGCCTGATGTTGTTGCAACTGACTTTCTGCACAGACCTTGAAATCCCTCTCTTCTTCTGTGAAGTTGTTCAGGTGATCAAGATTGCATGTTCTGATACCCTCATCAATAACATCCTGATATATTTTGCAACGAGCATATTTGGTGGTATTCCTCTGTGTGGAATCATTTTCTCTTACACTCAGATAGTGTCCTCTGTTTTGAGAATGCCATCAGCAGGTGGAAAGTATAAAGCTTTTTCCAACTGTGGGTCTCACCTGTCAGTTGTATCTTTGTTCTATGGGACAGCTTTTGGGGTATACATTAGTTCTTCTCTTACTAACTCTTCCAGAAACACTGCAGTGGTTTCCATGATGTACACTGTTGTCCCTCAAATGATGAAGGCCTTCATCTACAGCCTGAGGAACAGGGACATGAAGGGAGCCTTGAGGAAACTCATAAATAGAACACCTCTTCTGTGACTGTGTCATCTGAATGGACTGGGGTTTCTAGAATGAATCAAAGTGACAGAAATACTGGGTGAGCCAGAATGTCTGATTCTTGCATCACCAAGTTCTAGAATGATTAGAGAACTTACTGGGTAAGTTCATCTTAACTTTGGGTTGAAACTTGAACATTTTTTCATGTGTCTGATAGCCATTTATATGTCTTTATTGGAGAAGTCTCTGTTCGTATCTTCTGCCCATTTTTAAAATATGATTTCCTGTTTTGTGTGTGTTGAGTTTGAGGAGTTCATTATAGATCCTGGATATCAACCTTTTGTCTGTACTGTCATTTGCAAATATCTTCTCCCATTCCGTGGGTTCCCTCTTTGTTTTTTTGACTGTTTCCTTTGCTGTGCAGAAGCTTTTGATTTTTATGAAGTCCCAAAAGTTTATTTTGGCTTTTGTTTCCTTTGCCTTTGGAGACATATCTTGAAAGAAGTTGCTGTGGCTGATATCGAAGAGATTGCTGCCTATGTTCTTCTCTAGGATTCTGATGGATTCCTGTCTCATGTTGAGGTCTTTTATCCATTTTGAGTTTATCTTTGTGTACGGTGTAAGAGAATGGTCGAGTTTCATTCTTCTACATTTAGCTGCCCAGTTTTCCCAGCACCATTTATTGAAGAGACTGTCTTTTTTCCACTGTATAATTTTTCCTGTTTTGTCGAAGATTAGTTGACCATAGAGTTGAGGGTCCATATCTGGGGTCTCTACTCTGTTCCACTGGTCTATGTGTCTGTTTTTATGCCAGTACCATGCTCTCTTAGTGACCACAGCTTTGTGATAAAGCTTGAAACCAGGTAACGTGATGCCCCCAGTTTTATTTTTGTTTTTCAACATTTCCTTAGTGATTTGGGGTCTCTTCTGATTCCATACAAATTTCTGGATTATTTGCTCCAGCTCTTTGAAGAATACTGGTGGAATTTTGATCGGAATGGTATTAAAAGTATAGATTGCTCTAGGCAGTATAGACATTTTAACAATGTTTATTCTTCCAATCCAAGAGCATGGAATGATCTTCCATCTTTTTGTGTCTTCTTCAATTTCCTTCATGAGTGTTCTGTAGTTCCTCATGTACAGATCCTTTACCTCTTTGGTTAGGTTTATTCCCAGGTATCTTATGGTTCTTGGTGCTAGAGTAAATGGAATCGATTCTCTAATTTCCCTTTCTGTATTTTCACTGTTAGTGTATAAGAAAGCCACTGATTTCTGCACATTGACTTTGTATCCTGCCACGTTGCTGAATTGTTGTATGAGTTCTAGTAGTTTGGGGGTGGAGTCTTTTGGGTTTTCCATATAAAGAATCATGTCATCTGCGAAGAGAGAAGTTTGACTTCTTCATTACCAGTTTGGATACCTTTTATTTCTTTTTGTTGTCTGATTGCTGTTGCTAGGACTTCTAATACTATGTTGAACAACTTGAATTGTTCTTTGAATGGCTCTGTGATGTTTCAGAAACAAATTCCATTATCAAGCTCAGTTTCTTTGGTCAGGTCCAGAGAGCTGAACCTGAGGGAGGGCATACAGTGATTTTGGGGGGATATTCCAGGAAGAAGAAAAGTAAAGAAGTTGGGTGGATCGTGAAGAGGATCCAAGTAAGTCTGTAGTCACAGAGACATAATACTGCCAATTCCATACATGCAGTTCTAAAGTAAGCCTACTATGAAACATGGGAAAAGCAGATCTTTTACACCTAATTTGGTAGTTTACAAGAGTGGTCACTGGTAGACCGAGTCTCTGCAAAGGCACTATCAGCATCTACTACACTGTAATAGTTTGAGATGATGGTGAAACAATTTATCTTAATTAGTGAAAAAATCTTTGTTTCTGCTAAAAGAAAGTAACCCTGGCTCTAATGGACATGAGCAATAAAGATTGTTAAATATTTTTTTTAAAGTTCTGATTTTAATTCCAGGTAGGTAACACACAGTGTTCTGTTAGTTTCAGGTGTACAATATCGTGATTCAATGCTTCCATACAACACCCAGTGGTCATAAAAAGTGCCCTCCTTAACTCCAATCTCCTATTTCACCCACCCACTTCCCCTCTGATAACCATCAGTTTATTCTCTAAAGTTAGTCTGTTTCTTGGGTGGCCTCTATCTCTTTTTTTCCTCTTTTGCTTATTGGTCTTGTTTCTTAAATTCCACATATAAGTTAAATCATACAGTATTTGTCTTTCTCTGACTGGCTTCACTTAGCGTTATACTCTCTAGCTCCATTCATGTTGTTATAAATGGCAAGATTCCATTTCTCTTTATGGCTGAATAATAGTCCATTTTATATGTCTGCTTGTATATGTTATATATAGATATATAATGAATATTATACATACACAGTGGAATATTATTTATTCATATACATATATGTAAGCATACATATATGTATATATACATGATGTGTGTATATATATGCATATATATACACATACATATGTATATATATACATGATGTCTTCTTTATCCATTCATCTATGAGAGGACACTTGGGCTGCTTCCATAATTTGGCTATTGTAAATAATGCTTCAATAAACATAGGAGTACATGTATACCTTTGAATTCATGTTTTTGTATATTTTGGGTAAATACCCAGTAGTGTGATGACCAGATCATGGGGTAATTCTATTTTAACTTCTTGAGTACCCTCCATACTGTTTTCCACAGTGGCTGTAGCAGTTTGCCTTCCCTCCAGAAGTGCATGAGGGGTTCTTTTTTCTCCACATCCCTGCCAACACCTTTTGTTTCTTGTGTTGTTGATTTTAGGAATGATGTATTCCTGATAACTACTTCAGAGGTAGGGAATGTAGAGGTAAACTTACTTATTTTTCTGTGTGGTGGGTTTATCTTGGGCTGGTTCCCCTCATGGACACAGATGGCTGTGACAGATATGGGCATCTTATCCTGATATGATACCTGGAGACAAATCTGACTGTTGAACTCTGGTTTTGTTGTTACTTGACATTGCATTGACTCATGCAGAATAAATGCCCTTTAGTCTATTCCCTGAGAATAGGATTCTACTTAATCTAATTCTTGGTTTTGGGAAAATGATTACTGATCATATGGAATGTAACTCCTGCTGGGAAGTCCACCCCCATAAGCATTACAAACACTTAGGACAATGCTTGACAACTAGCAAGTATTCCACAGGATTTAACTGCTGTCATTGTGTTCCATATCTTACAGGTCTTTAAAAAAAAAAAAAAGATTGATTTATTTATTTGAGAGAGGGAGAGCATGCACCTCTGCGTGAGAGCAGAGGGAGGGACAGAGAATCTCAAACAGATTCTCTGCTGAATGGGGAGCCCACTGTGGGGCTTGATCTCATGACCCTGAGATAACAACCTGAGTGGAAACCAAGAGTTGGCTGCTTAACCAACTGAGCCACCCAGGCACCTCTCTTTTATGTCTTACACAGCCTATATATTCTTAAGTCTTGTAACTCATATTTTTTTTTTTACCACTGGTGTCAGCAATTTGTTTTGTTGTATTTATCAATTGACTTTTCTGGTCAGGGCAAAGTTTGATCTTACTTGTTAAAAACCTCATTGGTTATTTATTTATTTATTTTAAAGATTTTATTTATTCTTTGACACAGAGAGAGAGAGTACACAAGCAGGGAAAGCAGGAGTGGGAGAAGCAGGCTCCCTGCTCAGCAGGGAGCCAGAGGTGGGGGCAGATCTCAGGACCCTGGGATCACGATATGAGCTGAAGGCAGATGTTGAACTGACTGAGCCACCCAGGGGCCCTCCATTGGTTTATTTATAAGAATGTATCTGAGCTTTTATTGCTGTTTCCTACATATGGGGAAACATAATTGAATAAAATTAATTGTATCATTAATGTCATAGAGATTGGGTGCAGTCTTAGGGCTATAATGCAAATATTTTAAGTGAGTCTTTATTTTTTAATTTTTTTAAGATTTTATTTATTTATTTGACATACAGAGACCACAAGTAGGCAGAGAGGAAGGTAAGCAGGCTCCCTGTCAAGCAGAGAGCCCAATGCGGGGATCGATCCCAGTATCCTGGGATCATGACCTGAGCCGAAGGCTGAGGCTTTAACACACTGAGCCACCCAGGTGCCCCTAAGTATGTCTTTTTATAAAGTTATTCTGCAGAGAAATGCTTTTTTTGTTTGTTTTTTGATAAGGAAATATTGAGTGTAAGAGTAGAGAAAAGGGAAATTGTCATTATTAGGAGCATTTCTTTCCCCATAAATGCAGAAAAAAAGGTCTGTAAATTAAAGTCACCTTTTCTGGGAGGGGATTAAACAGTGGTGGTCTCTGGAGAATCGGAGTTGCTGGAGAACCTGTTGTTACTGGACGTTGAGGGATGGTTTTATTTTCAGCATCACATCTGAGAAACAGCTCCCTGCCCTGGCACTGGTAGTGTCTGTAGTGTGAAGATTCCTCCATTGAGGCTCACAGCACAGCCACGTAGGTAAATCCCCTGAGACCTTTGTTCACACTGAGGTTTCCCTGACTCCAGCAAGAATGACTGACTTTGAACCTCTGGGGAGACATTTGAGGGACTTTTTGAGGGACTTTTTTTTTTTTAACTGATATATCATCTTTTTATTGGTGTCAGTGCATACATATGCATATTTTAGTGGATGGAGATAAAGTAGATTTCATTCACATTTGGCATATATATAAAACTGTGTATTTTAAACATTTTTAAAGGTTTTATTTAATTTGATGGAGATCACAAGTAGGGAGAGAGAGATGGGGAAGCAGGCTCCCTGCTGAGCTGAAAGCCCGATGTGGGGCTTGATCCCTGGACCCTGAGATCAGGACCTGAGCCAAAGGCAGAGGCTTAACCCTCTGAGCCACCCAGGCTCCCCCAAATTATCTATTTTAATATAAATCCCTTCTTTTTTTTGGTCTTTTTTTAAAATTTATTTTTTATTTTTAGCATAACAGTATTCATTATTTTTGCACCACACCCAGTGCTCCATGCAATCCGTGCCCTCTATAATACCCACCACCTGGTACCCTGACCTCCTACCCCCCTGCCCCTTCAAAACCCTCAGATTGTTTTTCAGAGTCCATAGTCTCTCATGGCTCACCTCCCCTTCCAATTTCCCCCAACTCCCTTCTCGTCTCTATCTCCCCATGTCCTCCATGCTATTTGTTATGCTCCACAAATAAGTGAAAACATATGATAATTGACTCTTCTCTGCTTGACTTATTTCACTCAGCATAATCTCTTCCAGTCCCGTCCATGTTGCCACACAAGTTGGGTATTCATCCTTTCTGATGGAGGCATAATACTCCATAGTGTATATGGACCATGGACCACATCTTCTTTATCCATTCGTCTTTTGAAGGGCATCTTGGTTCTTTCCACAGTTTGGCGACCATGGCCATTGCTGCTATAAACATTGGGGTACAGATGGCCCTTCTTTTCACTACATCTGGATCTTTGGGGTAAATACCCAGGAGTGCAATGGCAGGGTCATAGGGAAGTTCTATTTTTAAGTCCTTGAGGAATCTCCACACTGTTCTCCAAAGTGGCTGCACCAACTTGCACTCCCACCAACAGTGGAAGAGGGTTTCCCTTTCTCCACATCCCCTCCAACACATGTTGTTTCCTGTCTTGCTAATTTTGGCCATTCTAACTGGTGTAAGGTGATATCTCAATGTGGTTTTAATTTGAATCTCCCTGAGGGCTAGTGATGACGAACATTTTTTCACGTGTCTGATAGCCATTTGTATGTCTTTATTGGAGAAGTGTCTGTCCATATCTTCTGCCCATTTTTTGATATGTTGTCTGTTTTGTGTGTGTTGAGTTTGAGGAGTTCATTATAGATCCTGGATATCAATCTTTTGTCTGTACTTTCATTTGCAAATATCTTCTCCCATTCCGTGGGTTGCCTCTTTGTTTTCTTGACTGTTTCCTTTGCTATGCAGAAGCTTTGGATTTTGATGAAGTCCCAGAAGTTTATTTTGGCTTTTGTTTCCTTTGCCTTTGGAGACATAATCTTGAAAGAAGTTGCTGTGGCTGATATTGAAGAGATTACTGCCTATGTTCTCCTCTAGGCTTCTGATGGATTCCTGTCTCATGTTGAGGTCTTTTATCCATTTTGAGTTTATCTTTGTGTACAGTGTAAGAGAATGGTCGAGTTGCATTCTTCTACATATAGCTGCCCAGTTTCCCCAGCACCATTTATTGAGGAGACTGTCTTTTTTCCACTGTATATTTTTTCCTGTTTTGTCAAAGATTATTTGACCATAGAGTTGAGGAATTTTTTTAAAGTTTTTATCTAATTAATTGAGAGAACTTGCTAGCAAGAGAGCACAAGTGGGGGGAGGAGCAGAGGGAGAAGCAGACTCCCTACTGAACTGGGAGCCCCATATGGGGGACTCAATCTCAGGACCCTGAGACCATGACCTGAGCTGAAGGCTTACCGGACTGAGCCACCCAGGCATCCCTGTGCACTCATTTTTACACTCAGAACTAAATTTGAGATTTTTTTTTCAAAGCATGACCCATTTTAATTAAAAAAAAAAAAGAAATAGAAAGAGGGGTGCCTGGGTGGTTTAGTCAGTTAAATGTCTATTTTCAGCTCAGGGCGTGACTCCAAGGTCCTGGGATCCAGCCCTGCATTGAGATCCCTGCTCAGCCAGGAGCCTGCTTCTCCCTCTCCCTCTGCATCCCTTCACTCATGCTCTCTCTACCTCTCCCTCAAATAACTAAATAAAATCTTAAAAAAAAAAAAAAAAGAAAAGAATAAAAAGCTTATGGGAGGATGTATTCCCAGTTAGGAAGAGGGAAGATCTTTCTTCAGTTTTGCTTTTTAATGTTGTATATACTTAACAGTACATAAAATCTACCTGTAGATTTGAAAGAATAGTCACATAATAAGAACATTTACACTTACCCAGGGGTTAAAAAGAACGATGCCATCACCCTAGGACCTATCTGTGTGATCTGCCACTTACATTATCCTCTCCTCATTCTAGGTACAAACACTTTTGACTTTATTTATTTATTTATTTATTTATTTGTCAGAGACAGAGGGAGAGAGAGCGAGTGAGTGAGCACAGGCAGAGAGGCAGGCAGAAGCAGAGGGAAAAGCAGGCTCCCTGCGGAGCAAGGAGCCAAGGAGCCGGATGTGGGACTTGATCCCAAGACCGTGGGATCATGACCTGAGCCAAAGGCAGCTGCTTTACCAATTGAGCAACCCAGGCGCCCCGTTTACTTATTTCCTTTGAAGTTCTTCTTTTGGGTTGAATTCTATGAAATTTCAAATATTTAATCATATTTGCCCTCTGAAACTGGCAGTAGAATTAAACATCGTCCTCTTATCATCTGATACATATTCCTGTTCAATTTATAAATCTGCCTATTTTCAAACTTGTTAGAAGTTTAATATGATGTATGCATTTTCATCTTAATTGTTTTTCTCATTATTGTACTTTGATATTTAATCATGTTGGGCATATAAATAAATAACTTATTTCCATTCCTCTGTGTTTTTACATGATATGTGGTGAGTTTTCAAAATAGGTATCCTGTCCAATATTGAGGGAAATTTTGTTTGTAAGTAGTTTTCTGTTACTATGAATAACCTGTTGGAATACTCTCATATATGTCCCTTGATGGAAATAAGAGAGCCAGTTAACACATGTTAGAAGGTCCTGATAATCTATACCACATCAGTATACTTTCAAGGATACTGATAACCTGGTGGGAGTAAAAATAATTTATTAATTGGCATAGCTTATTGTTATGTGGCTGGGCATCTTCAGATCTTCATTTTCTTTTATTATTTATAAAGTTTTAATTTAAACATTTTTAAATTTAAACATTTTTCAATCCAGTATAATTAATATTATATTAGTTTTGCTCTACAATAGAATGATTCAGCAGTTTTATACATTACTCAGTGCTCATGATGATAAATGTACTCTTCATCCCTCTCACCTATTTTACCCATCCCTCCACACACCTTCCTTCTGGTAACCAGCAGTTTATTCTCTGTATGTAAGAGTATGTTTTTTGGTGGGCAGGGGGGTGTATGGTTTTTTTTTTTTTTTTTGGTCTCTTTTTTTTTAGATAAGATCTTATGTATGTATTTATTTGAGATAGAGCAAGCAAGAGAGCACGAGCAGGGTGGGGAGAGGTAGAGGGAGATGGAGAACAGAGTCCCTGATGTGGGACTTGATCCCAGAATCCTGGGATCATGACCTGAGCCAAAGGCAGACGCTTAACTGACTGAGCCACCCTGGTGCCCTGTCTCTCTTTTTCTTTGATGATTTGTTTTGTTTCTTAAATTCTACCTATCAGTGAAATCATGTGAAATCATTTCTCTGACAAATCTTGCCATATTGTTGCAAATGGGAAGATTTCATTCTTTTTTATGACTGAGAAATACTCCATTGTATGCATATACCATATCTTCTTTTTTAAAAAAAACTTTAAAAAGATAATGTCTATTTATTTGACAGAGATCACAAGTAGGCAGAGAGGCAGGCAGCGGGGGAGTGGGGAAGCAGACTCTCTGAGCAGGCTCCCTGCTGATCAGAGACCCCCCCACCCCCACCCCCGATGTGGGGCTTGATCCTAGGACCCTGGGATCATGACCTGAGCTTAAGGCAGTGGCTCCAACCTACTGAGCCACCCAGGTGCCCCTATATCACATCTTCTTTATCCATCCATCCATCTATGAATGGACACTTGGATTGCTTCCATAATCTGGCTATTGTAAATAATGGTGTAATGAACATAGGGATATATATATATATATAAATATCAAATTTATATATATATATAAATATCAAATATATATATATATATATATATATATATATATATATATATATATATATAAAATCTTTTTGAATGAGTATTTTTGGATTTGGGAAAATACCCAGTAGTAGAATTACTGGACCATATGGTAATTCCATTTTTAATTCTTTGATTAATCTTCCATATTGTTTTCCACAGTGGCTGCACCAGCTTGCATTCCCACCAACAATATGTAAAGCTTCCATTTTCTCCACATCCTTACGAACACCTGTTCCTTGTATTTTTTAATTAATTGGCATAGCTTATTGTTAAGTCATTCTGATGTGTGTGAGGTGACATCTCATTGTGGTTTTGATTTGCATTTTCTTCATGATCACTAATCATCAGATGTTGATTATCTTTTCATTGTCTGTTGTCCATCTGCATGTCTTCATTGGAGAAATGTCTATTCATTTCCTCTGTCCATTTTTTTTTAAAGATTTTATTTATTTATTTGACAGAGGGAAATCACAAGTAGATGGAGAGGCAGGCAGAGAGAAAGAGAGGGAAGCAGGCTCCCCGCTGAGCAGAGAGCCCGATGCGGGACTCGATCCCAGGACCCTGAGATCATGACCTGAGCCGAAGGCAGCGGCTCAACCCACTGAGCCACCCAGGCGCCCCTCCTCTGTCCATTTTTTGATTTTTTTTGGATTTTTTTTCTAGTTGAGTTGTATAAGTTCTTTGCATATTTTGGATACTAATCCCTTATCAGATGTATCTTCTCCCATTCAGTAGGCTGTTTTTTGTTCTTTTGACTGTTTCCTTAGCTGTGCAGAAACTTTTCATTTTGATGTAGTTTCAATAGTTTAATGTTGCTTTATTGTATTTATTTAAATTCAGTTAGCCAAGGTATAGTACATCATTAGTTTTTGATACAATGTTCAATGATTCACTTGTTTCCTCTGCCTTAGGAGATTTAACTAGAAAATGTTGCTGTGGCTGATGTCAGAGAAATTGCTGCCTGTGCTTGCTTCTAGGATATTTATGGTTTCAGGTCTCAGTTTCCCTTTCTTTTAAATATATGTTTTTGGTATTTCTACTGGGTTTATGTTTTTCTTACTGATTCATATGAGTTCTTTGGATAATTTTAACCCACAGTCCCCTAAAGTGAACAAATATGTAAATTGAAAATACTGTGAAAAAAAAAGAAAAAATAGTTACAATATGTAAAAAGAAGTAACAGAGTCTGCATTGACTCTAGTCAAAATTGTCACGCAGGATAAATTAGAATCTAATTATAAATATACTTGTAAATATACACAGTGAAGATTAAGCTTCAGGAAACAGTGATTCTTAGAAGAAAAACTTTCTTTTAAAATATTTATTTATTTATTTATTTAACAGAGAGAGAAAGAGAGAGAGAGAGGGGGGTATCACAAGTAGGCAGAGAGGCAGGCAGAGAGAGAGGAGAGATGCAGGCTCCCCACTGAGCAGAGAGCCCAATGTGGGGCTCAATCCCAGCACTCTGAGATCATGACCTGAACTGAAGGCAGAGGCTTGACCTACTGAGCCATTCAGGCACCCAGAAGAAAAACCTTTGAGAGTTTCCCATTTTATAACAACTCAGCTATATTTTTACCTGTATTATTTATATCAATATATACAAACTATATTTTCACAACTAGAATTGATATCAGACTTACTGATGTCATTCATTGGATAGAAATCCCTTCATTAATACCCAAACAATGAAGACTGAAATTTAGTTAGAGAAGAATGGTGTATCTATATTTGCAAATTATTTGAAATGGAGATGAACAAGAAATTAAAAATAGAGCTTCCCTATGACCCTGCAATTGCACTCCTGGGTATTTACCCCAAATATACAGATGCCGTGAAAAGAAGGGCCATCTGCACCCCAATGTTTATAGCAGCAATGGCCACGGTCGCCAAACTATGGAAAGAACCAAGATGCCCTTCAATGGACGAATGGATAAGGAAGATGTGGTCCATATACACTATGGTGTATTATGCCTCCATCAGAAAGGACGAATACCCAACTTTTGTAGCAACATGGACAGGACTGGAAGAGATTAGGCTGAGTAAAATAAGTCAAACAGAGAGAGTCAATTATCATATGTTTTCACTTATTTGTGGAGCATAACAAATAGCATGGAGGACAAGGGGAGTTAGAGAGGAGAAAGGAGTTGGGGGAAATTGGAAGGGGAGGTGAACCATGAGAGACTATGGACTCTGAAAAACAATCTGAGGGTTTTGAAGGGGCAGGGAGTGGGAGGTTGGGGGAACCAGGTGGTGGGTATTATAGAGGGCACGGATTGCATGGAGCACTGGGTGTGGTGCAAAAATAATGAATACTGTTATGCTGAATAGAAATAAAAAATTAAAAAAAAAAAGAAATGGAGATGAACAGACCCGAATGTACATGAGGTACACCTGGTCTTGTAGGGTCAAGAAAGGACCACCCTGAATTCCACTGTTCTATAGAGTGCTGGTCTTTAAGGATTTACACTGCCTTGGGATGTCTGTGACAGAAAAATTTCTTAGTTAATGAGGAGCTTTGGAAATTGAACCTCTAGGGATACAGACACTGCAATCTGGCTGTGACCACCTCATTCAACATGAAAAGTAGTAAGTAACACACCTAAGCCACCTCCCACAGGCAATCCTTCTTGCTCAGGCGTCTGGATCTCACTCAATCCCTCTGCCCTTTCTGAGAGCAGATATTCCATAAGGTTCATCAGAAATGTCAGTCATTATTCCAGTCTGATGCCAACAGGTAACCTAATATCCCTTACTCAGTGTTTGGAAATGGGAGCAGATGTCTTACTACAGGTTCATCTGAGGCAGCTGTGAAAAGAGCACATATACCAGGTGATTGAAACCAAGTAACACATGGTCCTCCCTCCTGTCTTGTTTTCATATGTTTCCTTACGCTTTTTGCCATCATCCCATTTACTAATATCTTTTCATTCACTTGTATGACCAGGACCATTTCCTCCTGAGTACAAATTTGCCTTTTAAAAAACAAGAGTGTTGGGGTTCTTGGGTGGCTCAGTTTGTTAAGCTTCTGCCTTCTGCTCAGGTCATGATCCCAGAGTTCTGGGATTGAAACCTTCATCAGGCTCCTTGCTCAGTGGAGAGCCTGCTTCTGTCTCCCTCTGCTGCTCCCTGTGCTTATGCTCTCTCTCAAATAAATGAATAAAATCTTTAAAAAATAAAGTATAAAAAACACGACCATTATAAAATTTTCTGGCATTTGTTTATAATCTTGTAGTGGTAAGAGGGCAGGAAGTTTGGAAAAACTTGTTTCTTGACATATTTATGTATTATCTCAGTTGTCTGACTCTGAAGTCTGTAGAGATCCAGACAATCTTTTTATTTTTAAAGATTTATTGATTTATTTTAGAGGGAGAGAGCATCTCAAGCAGACCTCCCACTGAGTATGGAGCCCAAAGCAGGGCAGGATCTCACAACCCTGAGCTCATGACCTGAGCTTACACCAAGAGTTGGATGCTTAACTGACTGTGCCAACGAGGTGCCCCCCAGAGAGAATCTTCAGGTGACTTCCCAGTCTGTTTCTTTTTATAAAATTACCAAATGTGTTTTTTCTTTTTCAGAAGTAAACATTATTGTTGAAGTGTAACATACACAAAGAAAGGTACACTAATTGATGAATTTTCTTAGAGTGGACCAAACCCACATAACAACTAAGTCTGGGGCGCCTGAGTGGCTCAGTGGGTTGAGGCCTCTGCCTTCGGCTCGGGTCGTGATCCCAGGATTCTGGGATCAAGCCCCACATGGAGCTCTCTGCTCAGCAGGGAGCCTGCTTCCTCCTCTTTCTCTCTCTCTGCCTGCCTCTCTGCCTACTTGTGATCTCTGTCTGTCAAATAAATAAATAAAATCTTTTAAAAAAACAACTAAGTCTGATCAAGATATTAAGCATTATAAGTTGTTCACATTCTGCATATCAGTTTATTTTTTTATCTTTAAAAAAAAGATTTTATTCATTTGAGAGAGAGCGTGAGCATGAGCAGGGGGAAGGGGCAGAGGGAGACGGAGAGAGAAAAGCCTGATATTGGGTTCAATTCCAGGACTCTGTGATTATGACCTGAGCTGAAGTGAGATGCTTAACTGACTGAGCCACCCAGGTACCCCTAAAATTACTGAATGTTTTAAATAAACAGAGCATCATAAACAAGGTAATTTTTAAAAATGACTATCTGTTAACCCTCCTCAGACTTAACAATGGTTGATTCTCTGCAATATCAGCTTCAGGTTATTATTATTTTTTAAAGGTTTTTATTTATTTTATTTGTCAGAGAGAAAGAGAGCACAGCAGGGGGAGAGGCAGACAGAGGGAGAAGCAGGCTGCCTGCTGGGCAAGGAGCCTGATGTGGGACTCTGACCCCAGCATGACCTGAGCTGAGGGGAGACACTTAACTGAGACATGTAGGCATCCCAGGTTTTTATTATTTTTAAAGAAACAATAATATACATGCAGAAGTCACCATCTCTTATTCCTTCCTATTAGTCTCCATCCCATCCCAAGATGGTTTTTCCTCTAGTGGTGCTTGTCCTTTTCTTTTAGACAACACACATTTGATTGACTCCATCCTTTCATCAGATTCATCAACAACATGGAACCCAGAAATGACACACATCTTTCAGATTTCCTTCTCATGAGAGTGACAGAGGATCCAGAACTGCAGTTCCCCCTCTTCATCCTGTTCCTGTCCATGTACCTGGTCACCATCCTGGGAAACCTGCTCATCATCCTGGCTGTCAGCTCTGACTCCCACCTCCACACCCCCATGTACTTCTTCCTTTCTAATCTGTCTATTAATGACATCTGTTTAAGCACAACCACGATCCCAAAGATGCTGGTGAACATCCAAACACAGAATCAGCACATCAGTTACACAGGTTGCCTCACACAGATCTGCTTTATCCTGGTTTTTGCAAGTTTAGAAAGTAGTCTTCTTGCAGTAATGGCCTATGACCGCTATGTGGCCATTTGTTATCCACTAAGGTACACAGTCATTATGAACTCCCGCCTCTGTGGCCTGCTGGTTTTACTCCCCCTGTTTATTATCATTGTGGATGCCCTGATGCACAGTCTGATGGTGTTGGAACTGACCTTCTGCACAGACCTTGAAATCCCTCTCTTCTTCTGTGAAGTTGTTCAGGTCATCAAGCTTGCATGTTCTGATACCCTCATCAATAACATCCTGATATATTTTGCAACGAGCATATTTGGTGGTATTCCTCTGTGTGGAATCATTTTCTCTTACACTCAGATAGTGTCCTCCGTTTTGAGAATGCCATCAGCAGGTGGAAAGTATAAAGCTTTTTCCACCTGTGGGGCTCACCTGTCAGTTGTATCTTTGTTCTATGGGACAGGTTTGGGGGTGTACATTAGTTCTGCTCTTACTAACTCTTCCAGAAACACTGCAGTGGTTTCAATGATGTACACTGTTGTCCCTCAAATGATGAACCCCTTCATCTACAGCCTGAGGAACAGGGACATGAAGGGAGCCTTGAGGAAACTCATAAATAGAACATCTTCTCTTCTGTGACTGTGTCGTCTGAATGGACTGGGGTTTCTAGAATGACTCAAAGTGACAAATATTGGGTGCGCCAGAATGTCTGATTCTTGCATCACCAAGTTCTTCTAGAATGATTAGAGAACTTACTGGGTAAGTTCATCTTACCTTTGGGTTGAAACTTGATTTGTTCTTTGAGTAGCTCTTGTGAGGTTTTAAAAATGAGTTCTAATTCCTAAGCCTGGTATTTTTGGTGGGGTCTTCACAAACTGTCCCAAGGCAAGTGTTATACAGATACCAAAATGTCAGAAGAGAAGTGGGAAAAATTGGATAGGTCAGGAAAGGATCAAATAAGTCTGTGGTTATAGCAGAGACTTGAGTCTGCCTGATCTCATGGTTAGGGTCATGCGAACTGCACTCTAGAGACAAGCCAAGTATATGACATGGTGTGTATGTAGGGGGAGCTGTTCTTTCATACTCCAGTAATTCCTGAGACCTGTCACTGGTAAACTATGTCACTGCAGGGCAACATCAGCATTAACTGTACTCAGTTTTGTAATCTGCAAAACAGCTATAGTGTGATTATCTCATTGATTTGAGATGGTCATTAGAACTTTGATCCTGATGAGTGAGAAAGCCATCATATCTACTAAGAGAAAATAATCCTGATTGTAAAATGCCAAAACAATAAATATGTTTATAATTTCCCTGATGATTGGTGATGGTGAGCATCTTTCCATGTATCTGTGGCCATCTATATGTTTTCTTTGGAAAAAGGTCTGTTCATGTCTTCTGACTAATTTTTAAATGGATTTCATTTTTGGGGTGTTGAGTTTTATAAGTTCTTTATAGATTTTGGATATTAACCCTTTATCAGATGTGTCATTTGCAAGTATCTTCTCCCATTCCATAGGTTGCCTTTTAGTTCGGATGGTTTCCTTCCCTGTGCAGAAGCTTTTTATTTATTTGATGAAGTCTCAGTTGTTTATTTTTTGAATCATGGGGTATTTTATTTATTTATTTTAAATTTATTTATTTTTTTCAGCATAACACTTTCCAGAAGAGAAGTGGGAAAAATTGGATAGGTCAGGAAAGAATCAAATAAGTCTGTGGTTATAGCAGAGACTTGAGTCTGCCTGATCTCATGGTTAGGGCCATGCGAACTGCACTCTAGAGACAAGCCAGGTATATGACATGGTGTGTATGTAGGGGGAGCTGTTCTTTGTTTCATTTGTATTCATTGTTTTTGCACCACACCCAGTGCTCCATGCAATCCATGCCCTCTCTGATAGCCATCACCTGGTTCCCCCAAACCTCCCACCCTCCACCCCTTCAAACCCTTCAGATTGTTTTTCAGAGTCCATAGTCTCTCATGGTTCACCTCCCCTTCCAATTTCCCTCAACTCCCTTCTCCTCTCCATCTCCCCTTGTCCTCCATGCTATTTGTTATGCTCCACTGGATATTCTTTCCTGCTTTAATTGATCATATGGTTGTGTGTGTCTGTTTTTGTGCCAGTACTATACTGCCTTGATGACTACAACTTTGTAATATAATTTGAAGCCTGGAATTGTGATGCTTCCAGCTTTACTTTTTTTTTCTCTTTAAATGTTGCTTTGGCTATTCAAAATCTCTTGTGGTTCCATACAAATTTTAGGAATTTTTGTTCTAACTCTGTGAAAAATGCTGTTAATATTTTGACAAGAATTGCAATAAATGTATAGATTGCTTTGAGTAGTACACACATTTTAATAATATTTGTTCTTCCGATCCATGAGGATGGAATGTCTTTCCATTTCTTTGTGTCATCATCAATTTCTTTTGATAGGGTTTGGGAGTTTTCAGAACACAGGTTTTTCACCTCTTTGGTTAAGTTTACTCCTACATATCTTATTATTTTGGATGGAATTGTAAATGGGATTGATTGCTTAATTTCTCTTTCTGCTGCTTCATTATTGGTGTATAGAAATACAGCAGATTTCTGTACATTGGTTTTGTATCTTACCACTTTACTGAATTCATTTATCAATTCTGTCAGTTTTTTGGTGGGGTCTTTTGTGTTTTCTATATAGAGTATCATGTCATCTGCAAATAGTGAAAGTTTTACTTCTTCCTTGCTGATCTGAATGCCTTTTACTTCTTTTTGTTGTCTGATTGCTGTGACTAGACTTCTGCCATACACAGTGAAGGAAACCATCAACAAAACTAAAAAGGAACCTATGAAATGGGAGAATATATTTGCAAATGCTGTATCCATCAAGGGTTAATATTCCAAAATCTATAAAGAACTTATCAAATTCAAAACACAAAACACAAATAATCCGGTTAAGAAATGGGTAGAAGACATGAATAGACATTTTTCCAAAGAAGACATGCAGATGGCTAACAGACACATGAAAAGATGTTCACTATCACTCTTACTAAGAAAATACAAGCAAAACTACAATGAGATATCACCTCACACCTGTCAGACTGACTAAAATCAGCAACAAGGGAGACCACAGGTGTTTGCAAGAATGTGGAGAAAAAGGAACTCTCTTGCACTTTTGTTGGGAATGCAAACTGGTCCAGCCACTTTGGAAAACAGTATGGAGGTTCTCAAAAAGGTAAAAATAGGGCAACCATATTTTACAATTACACTACTAGGTATTTAACCAAAAAATGCAAAACACTAAATCAAAGGGATACATGCACCCCAGTATTTATAACAGCATTATTTCAATAGACAGATTATAGAAATAGTCCAGGTATTTATTGATTGATGAGTGGCTAAAGATGTAGTGTATACATATATTGGAATATTACTTACCATAAAAAAAAATCTTGGCCATTTGCAATGACATGAATGGAGCTACAGAGTATAATGCTAAGCAAAGTCAGTCAGTCAGAGAAGACAAGTACTATATGGTTTCACTCATACGTGGAATTTAAGAGAAGAAAAAACCAAATGAACAAAGTCATTAAAAGAGAGGGAGAGAGGCAAACCAAGAAACAGACTCTTTTTTTAAGTTTTATTTATTTATTTATTTGACAGAGATCACAAGTAAGCAGAGAGGCAGGCAGAGAGAGAGAGAGGAGGAAGCAGGCTCCCTGCTGAGCAGATAGCCAGATGTGGGGCTCGATCCCAGGACCCTGGGATCATGACCTGAGCCAAAAGCAGAGGCTTTAACCACTGAGCCACCCAGGTGCCCCAAGAAACAGACTCTTAACTACAGAGAATAAAGTGATGGTTACCAGAGGGGAGGTTGGTTGGGGGAGATGGGTTAAATAGGTGATGGGGATTGAGGAAGGTACTTGTGATGAGCACCAGTTGATATATGGAATTGTTGGATCACTATATTGTACACCTGTAACTAATAGTACACTGTATGTTATCTAACTGGAATTTAAATAATAACTTAAGAAGTAGTAATGGGAAAAAGATAGTCTCTTCAACAAATGGTGTTGGGAAAACTGGACAGCCACATGAGAATGAAACTGGATTACTTTCTTATACCCTATGCAAATTTCATGATTTTTGCCTGTGCAATTCGGTGACAAAACTACACCCACAGTATTGGGAAAACATTGCATCTGCTTCCATAATTTCATGGATCAAACAGAAAATCTATAGCCATTTATCAAAAACTTGCTCATGCCACAAAACCCACCCTTGACAACCTCTAGTCTGCTTTCTATCTCTGTGATTCTTCTTTTTTTTTTTTTAAAGATTTTATTTATTTATTTGATAGCAATCACAAGTAGGCAGAGGCAGGCAGAGAGAGAGGGGGGGGGGAAGCAGGCTCCCTGCTGAGCACAGAGCCCAATGTAGGGCTCGATCCCAGGACCCTGAGATCATGACCTGAGCCGAAGGCAGAGGCTTAACCCACTGAGCCACCCAGGCGCCCCTCTGTGATTATTCTTATTCTAAATACTTCATAGAAGTCATAAAATACATGTTTTTTTGCATTGGCTTATTATACTTAGTTAGCATAATGTTTTCAAGGTTTGTCTATGTTTTAACATGCTTCAGAACTGCATTCCTTTTTATGGCTGAAACATAATCCATTTTGTGTGTGTGTGTGTGTGTTGTGTATGTGTGTTCATGTCCACATTTTGTGTATTGTCAGTAATACTGCTATGAACATTGTTATATAAATAACCTGTTTGTGTTCCTGATTTGAATTCTTTGGCTATATACTTAGAAGTGGAACTGCTGGGTTGTCCAGTAGTTCTATGTTTAGCTTTTGAGGAACTGCCAAACTGTACTCTCTGAACTCAAAAAGTCTATGTCCTTTAATTTTATTTGTATAAAATTGTTTGGGCTGATTGGGGCCCCGTGAAATTCCATAGGAGTCTGAGAATCAGTTTTTCCATATGTGGAAGAAAGGCATTGTCCCTTTTTGCACAAAAATAATAATGAGAAGGATTGCATTGAATCTGTAGGTTTCATTTTCTTTCTCTCTTTTTTTTTAGATTTTATTTATTAGAGAGGGGGGAGAACCAGGTTTCCCACTGAGCAGAGAGTCCAACAGAGGGCTTGATCCCAGGACCCAAGCTGAAGGCAGATGCTCAACCAACTGAGCCACCCAGGCAGCCCTCTAGATTTCTTTGTATTGATTGCCATCTTAAAAATGAAGTCTTGGGAGGAGTCAAGATGGCGGAGAAGTAGCAAGCTGAGACTGCTTCAGCTAGCCGGAGATCAGCTAGATAGCTTATCTAA
>NC_081558.1:6551302-6555937 GCF_022355385.1 Mustela nigripes | reverse complement strand
CCCTGGGGATAAAAATATATGTTTATAAAAAATAAAAAATTAAAAAAAAAATGAAGTCTTTATACCCATTAAACCAGATCCAGATCCATTTATTTAGGTTTTCTTCAATTTATTTCAGACATGTGTTTAATTCTCAGTGTACAAGTCTCTTAACTCTTTGGTTAAACTTATTTCTAGGTGTTCTCATTGTTTTAGATGCTATTTTAAACAGAATAACTGTTTAAAAAAGATTTTATTTATTTATTTGACAGATCACAAGTTGGCAGAGCATCAGGCATGGGGGCAAGGAAGCAGGCTCCCTGCTGAGCAGAGAGCCTGATGTGGGGCTCAATCCCAGGACCCTGAGATCATGACCTGAGCTGAAGGAAGAGGCTTAACCCACTGAGCCACCTAGGATATGTAAAAACACAGCTGATATTGGTGTGTTGATCACATATCCTACAACAGTTCTTTGCTCAGTACCTTTCCTGTGAACTCTTTGGAGTTTACTCTGTATAGGATCAGGTCCCTGTGAATAGAGGTAGTTTTACTTCCTCCATTCCAATCTAAATGACTTTTATTTGGTGTTCTTGACTAGTAGCTCTGGCTAGAACTTCCAGTTCCATGGTGACTAGCAATGGTGAGGTCAGCTTCCTTGTCTTGTCCTTGATGTTAAGAAGAAAGTTTTCAGTCTTTCAATATCAGGTATGGTGTTAGCTATGGGTTTTTCATAAAAACCATTTAACAGTTAGAGGAATTATTGCACTATCCCTAGTTTTCTGAGTCTTAAAAAATGATCATAAATGGGTTTTAAATATTATGAAAATCATTTTCTTCATCAAATTGAGTTTTCTGTCCTTTGTTTATTGATGTGATGTATTTCCTTGATCTAGTTTTATATGATGAACCACCCTTGAGTTCTTGGATAAATATCTTTGGTTATGGTAAATTATCCTTTTAATTTGGTGTTAGATTCAGTTTGTTAATATTTTTTTTTATTTTTACATCTCTCTTTATTAGGGATATTCCTTTATAATTTTACTGTGATGTCTTTATATGGGTTTGGTATCAGGGTAATGCTGAATTCATGAGATGATTTAGGAAATGTTTCCATCTTTAAAAATTTTGGGAAGAATTTGAGAAATATTGGTGTAAATTCTTCCTTAAATGTTTGGTAGAAATAACCAGTGAAACCATGTCATCATGAGTTTTTTTGTGTTGGGAGGTTTTTGATTACAGATTTAGTTTCCTTCCTCATTATTGGTCTCTTCAAATTATTTTTTTTTCATGATTCAGTCTTGGTTTCCTTTATGTTTTTAGGAGTCTTCTGGGTTATCCATTTCTTCTAGATTATCCACTTATTGACATATAATTGTTCATAGTAGTCTCTTACGATCTTTTGTATTTCTGTGGTATCTGTTGTAATGTTTACTCTTTCACTTCTGATTTTATTTGAGTCTTCTCTCTCTCTTTTTTTTCTTAGTCTAAGTTTCCTCAATTTTGTTTATCATTTCTAAAAAAAAAAAAAAAAAAAAAAAAAAACAAAACTCTTCCAATGAATCTTGGAACACTGAAAAAATAAAATACAGTTAAAAAAAAAAAACCCCAGGGGTGTCTGGGTGGCTCAGTGGGTTGAAGCCTCTGCCTTCAGCTCAGGTCATGATCCCAGGGTCCTGGGATGGAACGCAGCATTAGGCTCTCTGCTCAGTGGGGGGCCTGCTTCCCTTCCTCTCTCTGTCTGTCTCTCTGCCTACTTGTGATCTCTTTCAAATAAATAAATAAAAAATATTTTTAAAAACCCAGCTCTTAGTTGTTGTTGTTTTTTAAAAAAATATAGTTTTCATGGGGTGCCTGGGTGGCTCAGTTGGTTAAGCACTGGACTCTTGGTTTCAGCTAATGTCATGATCTCAATCATGAGATTGAGCCTTGGGTTAAGTGTCCAACTCTTGGTTTCAGCTCAGGTCATGATCTCATGTGCTATGAGATGGAGCCCTGAGTTGAGGTCTGCACTCAGTGGGGAGTCTGCTTGAAGAGTCTGTCACCCTTCCCCTCTCCCCACTTGCTCTTTCTCTGACTCAGATAAATAAATCTTACACAGTTTTCTGGTCTCTATTTCATTTATTTCTTCTCTTTATGTTTACCTCCTTCTCCTAAGTATGACTCAGTTTGTTCTTTTTTGAGATCTTTTTTTCCTTAATGCAGACTTATATCATTCTAAATATTTCTGTTAGACTTGTTTTTTTTTATTAAATTGATTTATTTTCAGAAAAACAGTATTCATTATTTTTTCACCACACCCAGTGCTCCATGCTGTTTTTTTTTTTTTTAAGATTTTATTTATTTGTGGGAGAGAGAGAGAGAGATAAGGAAAGCAGAGAGAGAGAGTAAAAGGGAGAAGCAAATTGCTAGCCAAGCAGAGAGCCCAATGTGGGGCATGATCCCAGGATTCCAAGATCAGGGCCTGAGCTAAAAGCAGATAACCAACCCCCAGACCCAGACACACCACCCTTAGAACTGTTTTTGTAGCATCCTGTAGTTTTTGATATATGGTGCTTTCATTTTTATTGTTTGTTTCAAGGTATTTTTTTATTTTCTTTTGATTTCTTCTTTGACTCATTGGTTGTTCAGGACTGTGTTGTTTAATTTCCACATATTTGTGAGTTTCCAGCTTTTCATACGTTACCAATTTCTAGTTTCATAGCATTGTGGTTGGAAACATACTTGGTATGATCTCAATCTTTATAAATTTGTCAAGACTCTTTGGGAACCTATCATATGATCTATCCTGGAGAAGGTTCCACATGCACTTGAGAAGAATATGTATTCTGAGGCTATCAGCTGAATGTTCTGTATATGTCTGATAGGTACATTTGGCATGATGTATGGTTCAAGTTTATTTCCTTGTTGATTTTCTCTCTGAATTATTTATCCACTGTTGAAAGTGGGGGCATTGGAGTCCCTACTATTATTGTATTGCCTATTTTTCCTTTATTCTGTTAGTGTTTGCTTAACATATTGAGGTGCTGTGATGTTGGGTACATATATGTTCATGATTTTTATATATTGGAGAGGGTCCCAGTAATGGGGGTTGGTCTGGGAGTGTGGAGGTGCATAGCTGGAGGGGTTGGCTACAGAAGAGTTCAGTGGTGTAGGCCAGTGACAGAAGACAAGGCCTGATGCATATCCACAAGCAGCTATGGGAGCCCTGGCTTTTGGTGAGCTCTCCCTTTGCTGTACCATCTGCCCCAGGCATGCACACTGCCATGGAGGTTGGTGATCAGTGTCAGCTGATGGCCTGCAGTGCACAGCTGGAGGGACTATCTCTAAGTGAGCACATGGTGCTGGGAAGCCAGCAAGGGGGTCTAGGGTGGTGACTTGCATTTACAGCTTCAGAGGCCTGAGCTGGCTGCTGGTACATGTTGTGGGCTCAGAGTAGAGGGGAAGGGGTGGCGAGGGACTCAGGTGGATGTCGTCACTAAACATGTATATCTGTGGGGTGAAAGGGAGTGCAAGGAGTACACAGTGGCTGTGCTGGACTTTATTTTTTTTTCTGTGACAAAATCTGCTAAGTTTTTATGTGTTTCAGGTCCCTGTGAATTGAGATCAGTCCTGGTATTAGTATCCCCTGCTTTTCTTCCTTGATCCTTGCCTTCTCATTATGTCTCACCTTTGCTAGTCTGGGTAGGGTGAAGGGAAGTGGTGTGTGAGGCCCTGAAATGCCTGGAAACTGATAGCTCAACCCACTCTTTCTTTCCTGGTAAGGGGACTCTCTCTAGCTGAGGTTCCTTTTGGTACACAATAATGCCAGCTTGGGGGATAGGGTAATGCAGGCAAAACGAAGCTGTCTTCCTTCTCTTCTTCTGTGATTGTTCTCAGGTTTTTTCCACTATGTTGGTAACATTTCTTAAGTAGACTCCAGAGCCCTCCCAGACTGTTTTTGTTTGTTTAATATTTGTCTGATTCTTTTTTTTAAGACTTTATTTATATAAGAGAAGAAAGAGAGAGAGACAGAGAGACAGAGAGACAGAGCATGAGCAGGGGGAGGGACAGAGGGAGAAGGAGAAGCAAACTCTCCTGAGCAGGGAGTCCAGTGCAGGGTAGATCCCAGGACCCCAAGATCATGACCTGAGACAAAGGCAGATGCTTAACCAACTGAGCCACCCAGATGCCCCTGCATATGTGTCTAATTCTTGACTTCTCTTGGGGGACAATGAGGCTGTGTGTCCTACATCATCATTCTGATGGTATCTGTTCATTCTCTTACTAGTTTCTGTTTAATGCTTCTGCTTTAATCTTTTTTTTTTCTTCTTTATACTAATTTTTGGCTAAGTTTTTTCTTTTTATTGTTCCTTGTGGTATAAATTTAGATTGTTTATTTGGGATTTTTCTTTTTGCTCACCATAGGCACTTACCAGTATAAACTAGCCTCCTAGAACTGCTTTTGCTTCATCCTATAACTTTTGGCATGTTGTATTTCTATTTTACTTTTTTTTTTAATTTAATTTTTGGGGGCGCCTGGGTGGCTCAGTGGGTTAAGCCACTGCCTTCGGCTTGGGTCATGATCTCAGGGTCCTGGGATCGAGTCCCACATCGGGCTCTCTGCTCAGCGGGGAGCCTGCTTCCCTCTCTCTCTCTGCCTGCCTCTCTGCCTACTCG
>NC_081558.1:6548623-6551202 GCF_022355385.1 Mustela nigripes | reverse complement strand
ATCAGGGTCCTGGGATCGAGTCCCACATCGGGCTCTCTGCTCAGCGGGGAGCCTGCTTCCCTCTCTCTCTCTGCCTGCCTCTCTGCCTACTTGTGATCTCTGTCTGTCAAATAAATAAATAAAATCTTTTAAAAAAATTTAATTTTTTCAGTGTTCCAAGATTCATTGTTTATGTACACCCAGTGCTCCATGTGATATGTACCCTCCTTAATACCCACCATCAGGATCACCCATCCCCTCACCCCCCTCCCTTCCAAAACACTCAGTTTGTTTCTCAGAGTCCACAGTCTCTCGTGCTTCATCCCCCCCTCCAATTTCCCCCAGTTCACTTTTCCTTTCCTTCTCCTAATGTCCTATGTGTTATTCCTTATGCTTCACAAGTAAGTGAAAACATATAATTGATTTTCTCTGCTTGACTTATTTCATTCAGCATAATCTCCTCTAGTCCCATCCATGTTGATACAGACATTGGGTATTCATCCTTTCTGATGGAGGCATAATACTCCATTGTATATATGGACCATATCTTCTTTATTCATTCGTCTGTTGAAGGGCATCTTGGCTCTTTCCACAGTTTGGCAGTTGTGGCCATTGCTGCTATGAACATTGGGGGTACAGATGGTCCTTCTTTTCACTGCATCTGTATCTTAGGGTAAATACCCAGTAGTGCAATTGCAGGTTAATAGGGTAGCTCTATTTTAATTTCTTAAGGAATCTCCACACTGTTTTCCAAAGTGGCTGTACCAACTTGCATTTGCACCAATAGTGTAAGAGGATTCTCCTTTCTCCACATCCTCTCCAACACACGTTGTTTACTGTCTTATTAATTTTGGCCATTCTGACTGGTGTAAGGTGGTATCTCAATGTGGTTTTGATTTGAATCTCCCTGATGGCTAATGATAATGAACATTTTTTCATGTGTCTGTTAGCCATTTGTATGTCTTCTTTGTTCACGTCTTCTGCCCATTTTTTGATCTGATTATCAGTTTTTTGGGTGTTGAGTTTGAAAAGTTCTTTATGGATCTTGGATATCAGCCCTTTGTCTCTAGTGTCATTTGCAAATATCTTCTCCCATTCCGTGGGTTGTCTCTTTGTTTTGTTGACTGTTTCCTTTGCTGTGCAGAAGTTTTTGATCTTGATGAAGTCCCCAAAGCTCATTTTTGCTTTTGTTTCCTTTGCCTTTGGAGACATGTTTTGAAAGAAGTTGCTGTGGCCGATGTTGAAGAGGCTACTGCCTATGTTCTCCTCTAGTATTTTGATAGATTCCTGTCTCACGTTGAGGTCTTTTATCCACTTCGAGATTATCTTGTGTATAAAAGCATAGTTGAGTTTCATTCTTCTATATATAGCTGTCCAGTTTTCCCAGCACCATTTATTGAAGAGACTGTCTTTTTTCCACTGGATATTTTTTCCTGCTTTGTCAAAGATAATTTGACCATAGAGTTGAGAGTCATATATGGGCTCTCCACTCTGTTCCACTGGTCTTTGTGTCTGTTTTTATGCCAGTACCATGCTGTCTCGGTGATCACAGCTTTGTTAGAAAGCTTGAAATCAGGCAATGTGATGCCCCCAGCTTTGTTTTTCTTTTTCAACATTTCCTTAGCAATTCGGGGTCTTTTCTGGTTCCATACAAATTTTAGGATTGTTTGTTCTAGCACTTTGAAAAATGCCAGTGGAATTTTGATCGGGATGGCATTGAAAGTTTAGATTTCTCTGGGCAATATAGACATTTTATTTTTTTATTAAAGATTTTTTAAATTTATTTTGAGCATAACAGTATTCATTATTTTTGCACCACACCCAGTACTCCAAGCAATCCGTGCCCTCTCTAATACCCACCACCTGGTTCCCCCAACCTCCCACCCCCTGCTGCTTCAAACCCCTCAGATTGTTTTTTAGTCCATAGTATCTCATGGTTCACCTCCCCTTCCAATTTACCCCAACCCCCTTCTCTCTAACTCCCCATGTCCTCAATGCTTTTTGTTATGCTCCACAAATAAGTGAAACCATGATAATTGACTCTCTCTGCTTGACTTATTTAACTCAGCATAATCTCTTCCAGTCCCATCAATATAGACATTTTAACAATGTTTATTCTTCCAATCCATGAGCATGGAATGCTTTTCCATCTTTTTGTGTCTTCTTCTATTTTGTTTCATGAATGTTATGTAGTACCTCGAGGACAGATCCTTTACCTCTTTGGTTAGGTTTATTCCCAGGTATCTTATGGTTCTTGATGTTATAATAAATGGAATTGATTCTCTAATTTCCCTGTTTTTTTCATTGTTAGTGTATAAGAAAGCAAGTGATTTCTGTACATTGACTTTGTATCCTGCCACATTACTGAATTGCTGTATGAGTTCTAGTAGTTTGGGGGTGGAGTCTTTGGGTTTTCCATATAAAGTATCATGTCATCTACAAAGAGAGAATTTTACTTCTTTGCCCATTTGTACACCTTTTATTTCTTTTTGTTGTCTGATTGCTGTTGCTAGGACTTCTAGTACTATGTTGAAAAACAGTGGCAAGAGTGAGCATCCTTGTTGTGTTCCTGATCTCAAAGGGAAGGCTGTCAGCTTTTC
>NC_081558.1:6542204-6545623 GCF_022355385.1 Mustela nigripes | reverse complement strand
GGGGGTTTGGGAGAAGGAGGTGGGATTATGGACATTGGGGAGGGTATTTGCTTTGGTTAGTGCTGTTAAGTGTGTAAACCTGGTGATTCACAGACCTGTACCCCTGGGGATAAAAGTATATGTTTATAAAAAATAAAAAATTTAAAAAAAAGGAAATCAGGGCGCCTCGGTGGCTCAGTGGGTTAAGCCGCTGCCTTCGGCTCAGGTCATGATCTCAGGGTCCTGGGATCGAGTCCCACATCAGGCTCTCTGCTCAGCGGGGAGCCTGCTTCCTCCTCTCTCTCTGCCTTCCTCTCTGCCTACTTGTGATCTCTCTCTGTCGAATAAATAAATAAAATCTTTTAAAAAAAAGAAAAAAAAAAGGAAATCATAGGATTACCTCATTTTTTTATGATACACACACACACACACACACAAACGTACATACCATAATTTATTAATCCATTCATCCATCACTGGACACATGGATGGACCTTGAAGGCTTTATTCTAAATGAAATAAATCAGATGGGGAAAGACAAATACTCTGTGATCTCACTTATATGTTGACTCTAAAAACAAAACAAAACAAAACACCTAATGCAAAGAAAAAGAAAACAGATTTGTGGTTACCGGAGATGAGAGGTGGGATGAAGAAGAATTGGAGAGAAGTAAAAAAGTACAAATTTCTGGTTATACAATACATAAGTTCTATGGGCATAACATACAACATGATGACTACACCTAATGTAGTCATGTAGTCATGTAGTCATGATGATTACTGCTATATGATATACAGGAAAGTTGTTAGCATAGATCCTTCAGGTTCTCATCACAAGGAGGAAATATTTTTCTTTTCTTTTGACTGTGTCTATATCAGATAATGGATGTTAACACACCTACTGGGGTCATCATTTCACAATATATGTAAAACACACCATCTTGCTGTATACCTTAAACTTATACAGTGATATATGTCAATTATTTCTCAATAAAACTGTGGAAAAGAGCAAAATCTGGGGGAGATTATCATACCCAGAGCCATTACATTGTAATATTGAGTCTGAGAAGCAGAAAGAAAAAAGAATGAAGAAAAGTGAGTAGACCCTAAGGGACCGGTGAGACACCATCAAGTGTAAAAAACATATGCATTATGAGAGTGCCAGAAGGAGAAGAGAAACAGAAGAGTAACTGAGAATAAAATGAACAAAAACTCCCCAAACAGGGTAATAGACATGAACCTAAAAAACTAGGAAGCAGAGTGAACTCCAAGAAGGATAACTGAAAGATACTAACACTAAGGCTCATTATCATCAAACTAGCAAAGCAAAGGGAAAGAGAGAAACTTGAAAGGTGATCATCATATACAAGAACTTAAGAGAAAATCAACTCCACACATACAAGAGGTCCTCAATAAGATTAAAAACCAATTCTCACAAGAACCATGAAGCTGAGAGGTAGTGGGATGACATATTTAAAAGTGTTGAAACAAAACTGACAACCAAGAATTTTATATTTGACAAAACGTTCCTTCTGAAAATGAGGGAGAAATAAAACATTCCCAGAAGAATAAAGCTGAAGGAGTTAAATATCACTAAACCTGCTCTATGAAAATATCTAACAGAGTCCTTTAGGTTAAAATGAAAGAAGCTAAATAGCAACTCAATTCTGTATGAAAAAAAATTAAGATTTCGGATAAATGTGTGGGCAAATAAAAAAACAGCATTGTATTTTTAACATAAAGACAAAGCAATATAAGAGCAGAGGTTTTGTATGCTATTGAAATAAAAATGGTATGTATTCTAACTAGAGTTTTATAAACTTAGAATGTTAAATGTAATGCCCATGGTAACCATAAAGACAATTATCTGGATATATTCCAAAAAGGCAATGAGAACAAAATCCAAAATGTTCACTACAAAAAATCAACAAGGCAGCAAGGAGGGCAGTAATGGAAGAAATAAAGAAAAAAAAGGTTTCAGACATAAATAAAATAAAAATTTCAATGGAAGAATTAAGTATCGCCTTACCAGTGAGTACTTCAAACCCAAGCAGATTAAACTCTCCAGTCAAAAGGTAGAGATTGGAAGAAAGATAAAGAAAACATGGTGTGAATATAGGCTGTTTATGAAAGACTCATTATGGCTTCACAAACACAAATAGATTTCAAATTAAAAAAAAAAAATACAGGCCAGGCAAATAGTCACCAAAGGAGAGCAAATCTTGGGGTGGGGGTGCAGAAATAGACTTTAAGTCAAAACTGTTAAAATAAACAAAGGAAGCAAGATGGAAAATAGATAAACAGATACACAGAAATACAGATTAAAAAGTCAGTAATCAAGACAATATAACAATTATAAACATACATACACCAAACAACAGAGCCTCAAAATACATGCAGCAAACATGACAGAAGTGAAGTAAGAAATACGTGTTTCCCCCATAATACTAAAGAGACTTCAATACATCATATTCAACAATGCTTAGTGACCCTGGATAGACTGACAAGAAATAATGAACTTAGTATTATGCCTCCATCAGAAAGGATGAAGACCCAACTTTTGTATCAACCTGGATGGGACTGGAAGGGATTATGCTGAGTGAAATAAATCAAGCAGAGAGAGTCAATTATCATATGGTTTTACTCACTTGTGGAGCATAAGGAATAACATGGAGGACATGGGGAGATGGAGAGGATAAGGGAGTTGGGGGAAAATCAGAGGGGGAGATGAGGCATGAGAGACTAGGGACTCTGAGAAACAAACTGAGGGTTCTGGAGGAGAGAGGGGTGAACCTGGTGGTGGTATTAAGAGCATGTATTGCATACAGCACTGGGTGTGGTGCATAAACAATGAATTCTGGAACATGAAAAAATTTTTTTAAAAAAACACTATGTTGTATACCTGAAACTAATGTAACATTGTGTGTCAACTGCAGTTCAATAAAAAAAAAAATCCTGCCCCCAAAAAATGAACTTGAAAAACAGTATAAACAAACAAAACCTAACAGATACATGTAAACACTCCATCCAACAACAGTAGAAAATGCACTCTTCTCCAGAACACATGGCACATTCCCCAGGATAGATCTATGTTAGGCCACAGAGCAGGCTTCAGTAAATTTAAAAATACTGAAATCATTCAAAGTGTCTTTTCTGATCACCATGGTGTGAAGCTAGAAATCAGTAACTGAAGAACAAATGGAAAATATACAAATATGTGGAAATTAAACAACACACTCCTGAAAAAACAGTGACATTTTGCCCATGAGTTTCCTCAAGGTTCCCTTCATATCCCTGTTCCTCAAGCTGTAGATGAAGGGGTTCATCATTTGAGGGACAACAGTGTACATCATGGAAACCACTGCAGTGTTTCTGGAAGAGTTAGTGAAAGCTGAACTAATGTACACCCCCAAACCTGTCCCATAGAACAAAGACACAAC
>NC_081558.1:6490613-6539204 GCF_022355385.1 Mustela nigripes | reverse complement strand
TTCCTGATCTCAAAGGGAAGGCTGTCAGCTTTTCCCCATTGAGAATGATATTCGCTGTGGGTTTTTCATAAATTGCTTTTATGAAGTTGAGGATGATCCCTCTATCCCTGTAGTTTGAAGAGTTTTAATCTATTTTCCTTTGTTGTGTGATTCTTTAAAAAATCACATGAAAAATAAATATTTATTTTTTTGTCAGAGAGAGAGAGTGAGCATAGGCAGGAGGAGAAGCAAGCAGAGGGAGAAGCAGACTCCCCACTGAGCACAGAGAGTCTGATGTGGACCTCTGTCCCAGGATGTTGGGATTATAACCTGAGCTGAAGGGAAATGCTTAATCAACTCAGCTACTGGGGCATCCCTCATCCCTGTTGTGTGATTTTTTTTTTTTAAATTTCCATTTCGATTTCTTCTTTGATCCATCAGTTTTTCAGGAGAATATTTTTTTTTCCTCTACTTGTTTGTGAATTCCCCAGTTTTCCTCCTGTTATTGAGTTTTTGCTTCATACCACTATCATCAGTCTTCTCAAATTTGTTAAGGCTCGTTTTGTGGCCCAGCATATGATCCATTCAGTATAATGTTCTGTATATGCTAGAGAAGAATGTGTGTTCTGCTGCTATTAGATGGAGTTTTCTGGATGTGTTTGTTAGGTCTATTTGGTAAATTGTTCTTAAAATCCAATGTTTATGTATTCATTTTTAGCCTGGATAGTGTAGACACTGCTGAAAGTAAGGTAGGGAGGACCATTATCATTATTTATTGTTTGTTACTCTCCAGATCCATTAGTATTTGTTTAATGTGTTTACATACTCTGATATTGGATAGATACACATTTATACTTGTTATAGCCTGATGACCTGTACTATTATATATCAGTCGTCTTTGTATCCTGTTACAATTTTTAAAAGATTTTATTGATTCATTCATTCATTCATTCATTCACTCATTTAAAAGAGTGCAAGCAAGGGGAAGGGTGGAAGGAGACAGACTCTCTGCTGAGCAGGGAGCCCAACATGGGGGTGGATTCCAAGACCCTGATGTAATGACCTGAGCTGAAATCAAGAGTCAGATGCTTTGCTGACTGAGCCTTCTAGGTGCCACTGTTTCTTGTTATAGTTTTTGACTTAAAGTCTATTTTATATAATATAAGTATAGATACTCCTGCCCTCTTTTGGTTTTCATTTGCATCGAGTATCTTTTTCCACATTTCCACTTTCGGTTTATGTGTGTCCTTAATTGCTGAAGTGCATTCCTTGTAAGCATCATATAGTTGGGATTTAAAAAATAGAACAAAACAAAACGACTGTCATTTTATGTGTTTTGATTAGAGAATTTAGTGCCTTTTACTTTTAAGTAATTATTTATAGGTGAATTCTTACTATTGTCATTTTGTTAATTGTTTTCTTGGTATTTTGTAGATCCTTTGCTCCTTTCTTCTCTATTGCTGTCTTCCTTTGTGATTTATTTTCTGTGATTTGTTGATTCCTTTGTTTTTTTTTTAATTAATTTCTTTTCAGTGTAACAGAATTCATTGTTGATGCACCACACCCAGTGCTCCGTGCCATACCTGTCGTCCATAATACCCACCAGGTGGCTCCCCCAACCTCCCACCCCCCACCCCTTCAAAACCCTCAGATTGCTTTTCAGAGTCCATAGTCTCTCATGGTTCATCTCCCCTTCCAATTTCCCTCATCTCCCTTCTCCTTTGATGTTGGTTTGTTTTGGTATCTACTATAAGGTTTTGATTTGTGGTTAACATGAGGCTTATATAACACATCTTACAGTTTTAACAGTCTATGTTAAGGGGCTCCTGGGTAGTTCAGTTGGTTAAGTTAGTCTTTGCCCCAGGTCCTGATTCCATGACCCTGGGGTTGAGTCCCACATTGGGCTCCTTGCTCAGCAGGGAGCCTGCTTCTCCCTCTGCTTGCTGCTCCACCTGCTCAGGCATACTCTCTCTCTAATAAATAAAAAATAAAATAAAATAAAATAAAATAATAAAACAGTCTATGTTAAGCCAATAACTTAATTTTGATTATGTAAAAAAAAAACTCTACCCTTTTATTTCCCCATTTTATATCTTTTGTGTGTCAGTTTACATCTTTTTGTGTTGTATATTTTTAAAATAAATGCAGTATAGTTATGTTTAATAATTTTTTCCTTTAGATATTACCTTAGAGTTATAACCATTAAAATATTAGACTTTTCTGCATTTGACTACCTTTAGCAATGAGTTTTGTACTTTAATATGTTTTCACATTACTAATTGATACAGTTTTTTTTTGCTTGATCTTATTTATTTGACAGAGAGAGCGAGCCTGAGAGCACAAGTGAGGGTAATGGCAGAGGGAGAGGGAGAAACAGGCTTTCCACTGAACAGACAGCTGAATGTAGGGCTTGATCCTAGGATCCTGGGATCATGACCTGAACCAAAGGCAGACACTTAACTGACTTAGCCACCCAGATGCCCCCACATCATTTATTTCAACTTGAAAATTTCACTTAGAATTTCTTTTAAGGCTGGTCTAGTGGTGATGAACTCCTTCAGCTTTTTTTGTTTGTTTGTTTGTTTTTTGGATGTCTCTTCTTTTTTACTTTCAGCATAACAGTATTCCTTGTTTTTGTACCACACCCAGTGTTCTATGCAGTCCATGCCCTCTCTAATACCCACCACCTGGTTCCCCCAACCTCCCACCCCCCGCCCCTTCAAAACCCTCAGATTGTTTTTCAGAGTCCACAGTCTCTGATGGTTCACCTCCCTTTCCAATTTCCCCCAACTCTCTTCACCTCTCTAACTCCCCTTGTCCCCATGCTATTTGTTATCATGCTATTTGTTATGCTCCACAAACAAGTGAAACCATATGATAATTGACTCTCTCTGATTCACTGATTTCACTCAGCATAATCTCTTCCAGTCCCGTCCATGTTGCTACAAAAGTTGGGTATTGGTCCTTTCTGATGGAGGCATAATACTCCATAGTGTATATGGACCACATCTTCCTTATCCATTCTTCCGTTGAAGGGCATCTTGGTTCTTTCCACAGTTTGGTGACCATGGCCATTGCTGCTATAAACATTGGGGTACAGATGGCCCTTCTTTTCACTACATCTGTATCTTTGAGGTAAATACCCAGTAGTGCAATAGCAGGGTCATAGGGAAGTTCTAGTTTTAATTTCTTGAGGAATCTCCACACTGTTCTCTAAAGTGGCTGCACCAACTTGCTTTCCCTCCAACAGTGGAAGAGGGTTCCCCTTTCTCCACATCCCCTCCAACACATGTTGTTTCCTGAATTGCTAATTTTGGCCATTCTAACTGGTGTAAGGTGATATCTCAATGTGGCTTTTGTCTTTCTGTGAATATCTTTATCTGTCACAGCTTTGCTGGGTAATGTATTTTTTTTTTTTGTAATGTATTCTTTGTTAGCAGATTTTTCTTTCAGTATTTTACATATAAAATCTCATTCTCTCCTGGCCTTCAACGTTTTGTTGAGAAATCTGCTGATTACCTTATGGGATTTCCCTCATGTTTGATGGGTCTCTTTTCTCTTGCAGCACCTCCAGAATCAGTGATCAGGGTCCAGGACAGGCAGTTGTAATGGTCAGGGTTAGCAGTGTGCAAACACCCTGCTGTGGGTGCTACCTGTAGTTTCCTATACGGTGGCACAGACAACTGTAAGTACTTGAATGGTAGTTAGGGTCAGGGGAGTGGCAGGGGTCAGCTATGGATGTGTGTGCATGGTGGTAGTGGCCAGTGATAAGGGTTGAGGTTTTCTGCCCGTGTATGCACAGCTGTGGCTGCTGGGGCTGATGGTATGCATTTGCATCATGACTGATAGCCATGGGTTTGCATGGGGGTGGAGACCAGGGACAGGAAATGGACCTGGCAACAAGCATATGTGTAGCTCTGGGGGCCAGGACGAGCTGTGAGTGTGTGCTTGGTGGCCATGCTGACTTCCAGGACCAAGGCATCTGTGTAATGTGAATGGAATGGGACTCAAGCTGTTGGTCTTTGAATGTGAAATCCTGTAGAACTCTTGGCAATGAAAACTGCAGGGGGTCTGCAGCTTTTATGTTTCCTCAGTGAAGAAAGCTTCTGGGGTCATCTGTGGAGCAGATGGGGTCTGCAATGGTGAACACTTGATAAAATATGGTATATATACACAATGAAATATGATTCTTTAAAAAGGAAGGAAATCCTGACCCATGAAACTACATGGGTGAATGTTACGGGCATAAAGCAAAGTAAAATGAGCCAGTCACAAAAGGAAACTGTATGGTTCTACATGAGGTCCCTAGAGGAGTCAAAATTACAAAGCCAAAAATGGAATGGTAGTTACTAGGGGCTGGAGGAGGCAGGGGATTTGGTCTTATTGAAATGACATAGATGCAGTGTTGTATTTTATGGTGACTAACATAACACAATAGGAAAAAAAAAAAGGAAGTTCCATGCTACACACACACACACACACACACACACACACACGAAGAAATGACATAGAATTTCATTTGTACCAGATAAAGACTTTTGGAGATTGGTTGCACAGCAGTGAGAAATACTTAACATTAATGAACGACACACTTAAAAATGGTTAAGATGGCAAATTTTATGTTTATCTTTATGTTAATGTTTCAATCCTCAGTCCCCTAAAGTAAGGAATACTGTACCTTGAGACTTGTGACAAAATTAGAAAAGATGACTGTGCACACCACTCAGAATGGCTAAAATCAACAACATAGGAAACAACAGGTGTTGGTGAGGATGCAGAAAAAGGGGAACCCTCTTACACTGTTGGGGGGAATGCAAACTGGTACAGCTACCCTGAAAAAGTATGGAGGTTCCTCAGAAAGTTAAAAATAGAACTACCTTACAATCCAGCAATTTCACTACTAGGTATTTACCCAAAAAATACAAAAATACTGATCTGAAGTGGTACATGCACCCTGATGTTTATAGCAACATTATCAAAATAGACAAACTATGGAAAGAGCTGATGTCCATCTACTGATGAGTGGATAAAGAAAATTGTGTGTGTGTGTGTGTGTGTGTGTGTGTGTGAGTGTGTGTGTACTCAGCCACCGAAAAGAATGAAATTTTGCCATTTGCCACAGTGTGGATGGAGGTAGTATTATGCTAAGTGAAATAAGTCAGTCATAAGACAAATACCGTATGATTTCACTCATGTGGAATTTAAGAAACAAAGCAGGTGAACATATGGAAGGGGGAAAGAGAGAGATCAGGAAATAAACCATAAGCAACTCTTAACTACAGAGAACAAACCAGGGGTTGATGGAGGGAGGTGGGTGGAAGATGGGCTAGATGGGTGGTAGGTATTAAGGAGGGCACTTGGGATGAGCACTGGGTGTTCTGTGTAAGTGATGAATCACTGAATTCTGCTCCTAAAACCAATATTGAATTTTCTTTTAAAGAAGATTTCATTTATGTATGTATGTATTTATTTATTTATTTATTTGAGAGAGAGGAGAAAGAGAGAGCAGGAGCAGGGGGAGGGGGGGTGAGATGCAGACTCCATGCTGAACAGGGAGCCTATGGAGGACGGGATCCCAGAACCTTGAGATCATTACCTTAGCCGAAGGCAGATACTTAAATTGACTGAGCCACCCAGGTGCCTCAACTAACTTGAATTTAAATAAAAACTTGAAGGAAAAAAATATGTGACTATGAAAACCTAAAATGGGAGTAGCAGGTTTGAGTTAATCAGAGAACTTTCACAGAGAATAGATTAGAATCTATTGTGTAAAATGTATTGTATATGCTCTGTGTATACACGGTTAAGATTAATGTTCAGGAAACATTTAAAGACTCAGAGAGATAAACTTTTTATTTATTTATTTGAGGGGGGGCTATATTTATTTATTTATTTGAGTGAAAGAGAGCATGGGAGAGGAGAAGCAGACTTCCCATAGAGTGGGAGCCCAATGTGGGACTTGATCCTGGTACTCCGGGATCATGACCTGAGCCAAAGGCAGTTGCTTAACCAACTGAGCCACCCAGATGCCCCTAGAGTGTTTGCATTTTTATAATAATGTAGCTATGCTGTTATTTTTTTGTAGCTATGTTTTTAAATATTTATACACTATATACAATCTAAGAATACATATAATATACATATACATGTGTATATTAAAATATACATAATATATATAATATGTATATATATACATAATATATATAAACATGCACAGTGTACTCTCACACCCCAAATAGGTATCAGAATTCCTGATGTCATTGATTCGTTAGCAATATCGTTGTCCATAACTGAGAAAAGAAGACTCTTATCCAATTAGAGAAGGATGGTGTGTCCACATTTCCAAGAATTTGAAATCGAGATGAGTAGAAACAGGTGGAGAGAAGTACATCATGGCTCTGGGCCTCACAGATTTTGGTCTTGAAGGATTTGCACTTGCTTGGGATCTCAGTGACAATGAAATTGTTTGATTAATGAGGAGCTTTGGAAATTGAATCTCTAGGGATACAGAGACTGCAGTCTGCTTGTGACCACTTATTTCAGTAATCCTTCCCATGAAAAGTAGTAGCATAATTGGACCTCCTCCCACAGAAGATCCTTTTTGTTCGGGAGCCTAGGTCTCATTCAGTCCCTCTGCCCTTTCTGAGTACAAATCTCCCAGATGGCACATTCAGGGGAAATGTCAGTCATCATTCCACTGTGAAGCCAGCCAGGTAACCTACATGGATATTTGGAAATGAGCGCAGGTGTTTTACTACAGGTTCATCCAGGGGAAGTCATGACGAGAGTACGTGTATCAGATGATTAGAACCAAGTCTTCCAGGGTCCACCTGCCTGTCATTCTCATCACATCTTCTACTTTGCACCAATCTCAAGTACCTCCATTTACTAATGTACTCACTCTCTAGTTTGGCCAGGGCCATTTCTTAATGAGTGGAAATCTGCTCTTTTGGGAAAAATAAGATGACTATTAGACAAGTCTCTGACATTTATTTACAATTTTGTGGAAGTGAGAGGGCAGGAAATCTTTGGTAAAGTTCACTTTATCTTCCCATTCTTGGTTCTTGACATACTATCTCAGTTGCTTGTCTCTGAGGTCTCCGGGGATCCAGACAGAATCTTCAGCTGCCTCCCCAGTCTGTTTCTCTTTATAAAATTACCAAATGTTTCAAATAACCAAAATGATAGAGTCAATATTTTTAAAATGCCTAGCTGTTAACCGTGTGGGAATTAATGGATGGCATTTTGCTGTATCAGCTTAAGGTTTTTGTTAAAGGATAATATGCATATAAAAGGCACCTATTTCCTATCCCTCTCTACTAGTCTCCATCCCATCCCAAGGCAGTGTTTGTCTCTGGTGATGCTTCTCCTGCTGGTCTAGAAAACATACATTTGATTGTGCTGTCACTCCACCTTCTCTGTCAGATTCATCAACAACATGGAACTCAGAAACAAAACAGGGGTTTCAGAATTCCTTCTTATGGAAGTGACAGAGGACCCAGAATTGAAGCCCTTTCTCTTCATTCTGTTTCTGTCCGTATACCTGGTCACCATCCTGGGAAACCTGCTCATCATCCTGGCTGTCATCTTGGACTCCCACCTCCACACGCCCATGTACTTCTTCCTCTCCAACCTGTCCTTTACTGACATCTGCTTAAGCACAACCACTGTCCCAAAGATGCTGGTGAACATCCGGGCACAGAATCAGAGCATCACTTATGCAGGCTGCCTCACACAGATCTACTTTGTCCTGGTTTTTGCTAGTCTAGAAAGTTTTCTCCTTGCAGTAATGGCCTATGACCGCTATGTGGCCATTTGTCATCCACTGAGGTACACAGTCATTATGAACTCCCACCTCTGTAGCCTGATGGTTCTACTCTCCTTCTGCATTAACATTGTGGATGCCCTGGTGCACAGTCTGATGGTGTTACAGCTGACCTTCTGCACAGACCTTGAAATCCCTCTCTTCTTCTGTGAAGTTGTTCAGGTCATCCAGCTTGCATGTTCTGATACCCTCATCAATAACATCCTGATATATTTTGCAATGAGCATATTTGGTGGTATTCCTCTGTGTGGAATCATTTTCTCTTACACTCAGATAGTGTCCTCTGTTTTGAGAATGCCATCAGCAGGTGGAAAGTATAAAGCTTTTTCCACCTGTGGGTCTCACCTGTCAGTTGTGTCTTTGTTCTATGGGACAGGTTTGGGGGTGTACATTAGTTCTGCTTTCACTAACTCTTCCAGAAACACTGCAGTGGCCTCAGTGATGTACTCTGTGGTCCCTCAGATGATGAACCCCTTCATCTACAGCCTGAGGAACAGGGACATGAAGGGAGCCTTGAAGAAACTTACAAGTAGGACACCTCTTCTGTGATTGTGTCATTGGCATTGGACTGGTTTCTAGAATGAGTCAAAGTGACAAAAATACATAATGAGCCAGAATATCTGATTCTTGAATCATCAACTTCTGAAATTACAAGATTGCATAATGGCCATGTGCATTTTAATTTGATGTGGAAAACTAATTTGCACTTTATCCAGCAATGTGGTGTTTAGCAAGTGGTTTCAAATCTCTAATCTCAGTTTCTGAGTCAGAGTCCCTAAAAGCAGAACCAGAGTCAGGAGTTCTTGTAGTAGTGATTTTGTGAGGTTTGTTTTCAGAAGAGAAGTGGGATAAGGTGGACATAACAGGGAAAGAATTTAAATGAGGATGTTGTGAGTCTACCTGATTCTAGGGTCATGTCATGAGAATCACACTCCGGTGTTGAAACTACTAGGAGGCCAGGTGCTGAGATTTTTTTTTTAAGATTTATTTATTTATTTGACAGACAGAGATCACAAGTAGGCAGAGAGGTAGGCAGAGAGAGGAAGGGAAGCAGGCTCCCTGCTGAGCAGAGAGCCTGACTCGGGGCTCCAACCCAGGACCCTGGAATCACGGTCTGAGCCAAAGGCAGAGGCTTTAACCCACTGAGCCACCCAGGCACCCCCAGGTGCTGAGATTTTACACCTTGATTCAGTAATCACTAATTCCAGTCACTGGAATGTGTACCTGTGTAGGGCAACATCAGCAACCACTACATTCAATTCCAGGACATATAAAATGGTATTATTAGACTTTCTTAGTGGTTTGGCATGTTAGGAGTTAATTAAATTTTACCAGTGAGAAGGTCTTTGGTTGTAATAAGAAAAAGAAATTCTGACTCTACAATGCTCAAAACATAAAGAGGGTTATGAGGTAATGGATGTGTTAGTTAGCTTTCTTGTTGCATTCAGTGCATGGTGCATATATAAATTGAGTCATCACATTATACACCTTAACTTTATACAGTTGTGCTAATTATACCTCTGTAAAGCTGTAAAAAAAAAAGAGTTCTCTTTCATTGCAAAGACTTCAGCAGTAGAGATATACAAGAACGGGACAGTAAGGCTTCATTAATTCCTCCACGTGGTGGCTTTCTCCTAGGTCTGGCTCCCCTTATGGTCCAGATGTTTGCAACATATGGAGGAAATCTGTGGAAGGATGTATTTAGAATCTGGAATATGAAAACTTTCCTAACAAGTTCTCTTGTTAAAATGCTTACAAAGTAGTATATAAAATGTATCTATGGTTTAAAAAAATAGTAGCATAGTAAAACACATACCTCTCACTCAGGTGAAGAAATAAAGCAGTGCCATAGCCAATCCATTTGTTGGTGTCCCAGCCACATTACCCTCCCTCTCCCTGGTAACCAACACTATACCAAACTTTGTATTTATCATTTTGTTCGATGTTCTTCTGTTAGGGTGAATCCTGTGAGGTTGCCAGTATTTGATCACATTTGCCCTCTAAAATGGGTGGTGGGATCCAATGTTGGTATCACCTATATGTATCCCTATCCAGTTGGTAAAATTTCTTATTTTTCAACAAGTTAAAAGTTAAATTTTAATGCATACATTTTGTGTCTTGATTGTTTTTCCATCTTTGTGCTTTTGAGGTTCAAAAATGTTGGTTTTAGCAGTAATTCATTTTATTTTCACTGTTCTCTATTATATTACATATGGAGACATTACGAGATTGGTATTCTTGTGAGGCTGAAAGATATTTTGGTTGTTACTTTTCTTCATTTATAAATTTATCATATATTTCATGGTGAAAAGAATGTTTTATACTTAGGCTAGAATTACTGTGTATATGAGTATACCTAGTGTCCTTAAGATATTTCTTTAAAATTATTTTTTAAAATTCAGTTTGGTTAACATACACTGTATTATTAGGTTCAGATGTAGAATTTAGTAATTCACCAGTTGTATATGACACCCAGTGCTCATTTAATCAAGTGCCATCCTTAATGCCTATCACCCAGTTACCCCAGCCTGCCACCCACCTCCCTTCTAGCAACCTTCAGTTTGATTCCTAGAGTTAAGAGTCCCTTATGGTTTGTCTTCCTCTTTGCTTTCATCTTACTGTATTTTTCCTTCCCTTCCACTATGTTCATCTGTTTTCTTTCTTAAATTCCTCATATGAGTGAAAACATATGGTTCCTCAAAAGTTAAAAATAGAACTACCCTATGATGCAGCAATACAAAAATACTGATTTGAGGGACGCCTGGGTGGCTCAGTTGGTTAAGCAGCTGCCTTCTGCTCAGGTCATGATCCCAGCGTCCTGGGATCGAGTCCCACATCGGGCTCCTTGCTCGGCAGGGAGCCTGCTTCTCCCTCTGCCTCTGCCTGCTTCTCTGTCTGCCTGTGCTTGCTCACTCACTCTCCCTCTGTCCCTGACAAATAAATAAATAAAATCTTTAAAAAAAAAAATACTGATTTGAAAGGGGACATGCACCCTGATGTTTACAGCAGCAATATAAAAATAGACAAACTATGGAAAGAGCCCAAGTGTCCATTGACAGATGAATGGATAAAGAAGGTATGGTGTATACACACAGACACAGGAATATTACTCAGCCATAAAAAAGAATGAAATATTTCCATTTGCAATGATGTGGATGGAACTAGAGGGTATTGTGCTAAGTGAAATAAGTCAATCCTCTGGATATTCCTAAAGACTTTCCCTAAGTGGTTGAATAATTTAACATGCTTATCAAAATTCCTGGTGATCGATATTACCACTAGCACATTTTCATTTATACTGACAATCTAGCGAACATAAAATTATTTCATTATTTGGGATTTTCCTTATTATCTCTGAGATTGAGTGCTTTTTCATATATTTATGGGCCATTTATTTTATTCTCTGTTAACTATGTTTATGGTTTTTCTTCTGAGCTGTTGTCAAAATGGCAGAATTTCTTTGTATTTTTATGGCAGAATAATAGTGCATCATATATACACCAAATTTTCTCTATCTATTCATCTGTCAATGGACACTTAGGTTATTTATATATCTTGGTTATTGTGAATAATGCTGAAATTAACACATGAGAGCAGATACCACTTCAAGATACTGATTTTGCTTCCTCTGCATATACACCCAGAAGTGGAATTACAGGGTCATGTGGTAGTTCTATCTTTAATATTTTAAACTGAGGTGTAATTGGCATAAAACATTGCCTTAATTTCAGTTATACAATACAATGATTTGATATATGTATATATTGCAAAATGATAACCACAATAAATCTAGGTAACATTCATTACCATAAATAGTTAAAAATATTTCTTATTAATATATAGTGTATTATTTGTTTCAGGGGTACAGGTCTGTGATTCATCTGTCTTACACAGTTCAAAGAAGTGGCAGGGGGTGGGAGGTTGGGGTACCAGGTGGTGGGTATTATAAAGGGCACGGATTGCATGGATCACTGGGTGTGGTGAAAAAATAATGAATACTGTTATGCTGAAAATAAATAAATTAATTTATAAAAAGCTCACCATAGCACATAACCTCCCCAGTGTCCATGACCTAGCCACCCCATCCCTCCCACCACCCTCCACTCCAGCAACCCTGTTTGTTTCCTGAGATGTAGAGTTTCTTATGATTTGTCTCCCTCTCTAGTTTCATCTTGTTTCATTTTTCCTACCTTCCCCTATGATTCTCTACTGTCTTTCTCAAATTCCACATATCATCAAGGTCATATGATAATTGTCTTTCTCTGATTGACTTATTTCACTTAGCATAAAACCTTCTAGTTCCATCCATATCATAGCAAACAGCAAGATTTCATTTTTGATGGCTGTATTATATATATATATATATATATATATATATATATATATATATATATGTATATACACACCACATCTTTATCCATTCATCTGTTGATGGAAATCTATGATCTTTCTGCAGTTTGGCTATTGTGGACATTGCTGCTATAAACATTGGGAGGCATATGCCCCTTCAGATAAGTCCATTTTTATGTTTGAGGTAAATATCCAGTAGTGCAATTGCTAGGTCATAGGATAACTCTATTTTCAACTTTTTGAGGTACCTCCATACTGTTTTCCAGAGTGGCTGCACCAGCTTGCATTCCCACCGACAGTGTAGGAGGGTTCCCCTTTCTCCCTATCCTTGGGAGAAAAGAAAACGTCCATTTTTTCCTGGCTTGTTAATTTTAGCCATTTTAGGCATTCTGACTAGTGTGAGGTGGTATCTCATTGTGGTTTTGATTTGGATTTCTCTGATTCTGATGATATTGAGCACTTTTTCATGGGCCTGTTGGCCATTTGGATGTCTTCCTCGTCTTTTTTTTTTTTTTTAATTTATTTTTTATTTATTTTCAGCATAACAGTATTCATTATTTTTGCACCACACCTAGTGCTCCATGCAATCCATGCCCTCTATAATACCCACCACCTGGTACCCCAACCCTCCACCCGCCCCCCCCGCCCCTTCAAAACCCTCAGATTGTTTTTCAGAGTCCATAGTCTCTAATGGTTCACCTCCTTTTTAAAAAAAAATACTTTAGGGGTGCCTGGGTCGCTCAGTCAGTTAAGCGACTGCCTTGGGCTCAGGTCATGATCCTGGACTCCCAGGATCGAGTCCCGCATGGGGCTCCCTGCTCTGCAGAGTCTGCTGCTTCCTCTGACCCTCCCCCCATCTCATGCTCTCTCTCATTCTGTCTCTCTCAAATAAATAAAATCATTTAAAAATATTTTATTTACTTATTTGACACAGAGATATCACAAGTAGGTAGAGAGAGAGGGGGAAGCAGGCTCCATGCTGAGCAGAGAGCATGAAGAGGGCCTCGATCCCAGGACCCTGAGATTATGGCCTGAGCTGAAGGCAGAGGCTTAACCCACTGAGCTACCCAGGTGCCCCCATTTGGATGTCTTCTTTGCAGAAATATCTGTTCATGTCTTCTGCCCATTTCTTGATTAGATTGTTTGTTCTTTGCATGTTGAGTTTGATAAGTTCTTTGGATACTAGCCCTTTGTCTGATGTATCATTTGTAAATATCTTCTCCCATTCTCCCTGTTGTCTTTTGATTGTTACCTTTGCTGTGCAAAAGCTTTTGATCTTGATGCAAGTCCCAGTAGTTCATTTTTGCCCTTGCTTCCCTTGCCTTTGGCAGTGTGTCTAGACAGAAGTTGCTGTGGCTGAGGTTTTGGGTTCAATTGTAAATGGGATTGACTCCTTAATTTCTCTTTTTTTCTGTCCTATTGTTGTTGTATAGAAATGCAACTGATTTCTGTGCATTGATTTTATATCTTGATACTTTACTGAATTCCTGTGTGAGTTCTAGCAGATTTGGAGTGGAGTATTTTGGGTTTTCCACATATAATATCATATCATCTGCAAAGAGTGATAGTTTGACTTTTTGCCAATTTGGATGCCTTTATTTTCTTTCTGTTGTCTGATTGCTGAGGCTAGGACTTCTAGTACTATGTTGAATAGTAGTGGTGATAGTGGACATCCCCTGCCGTGTTCCTGACCTTAGTGGAAAAGCTCTCAGTTTTTCTCCATTGAAAATGATACTTGCAGTGGGTTTTTCATAGATGGCTTTGATGATATTGAAGTATGTACTCTCTATCCCTACCCTTTGCAGAGTTTTGGTCAGGAAGGGATGCTGTACTTTGTCAGATGCTTTTTCAGCATCTATTGAGACTATCATATGGTTCTTGTTCTTTCTTTATTAATGTATTGTATCACATTGATTGATATGCAGATGTTAAACCAACCTTGCAGCCCTGGAATAAATCCCACTTGGTCGTGGTGAATAATCCTTTTAATATACTGTTGGATCCTATTGGCTAGTATTTTGGTGAGAATTTTTGCATCTGTGTTCATCAAGGATATTGGTCTGTAATTATCTTTTTTGATGGAATCCTTGTCTGGTTTTGGGATCAAGGTGATCTGGCCTCAAAATTAGTTTGGAAGTTTTCCTTCCATTTCTATGTTTTAGAAGAGTTTCAAGAGAATAGGTATTAATTCTTCTTTAAATGTTTGGTAGAATTCCCCTGGGAAGCCACCTGGCCCTGGGGTCTTGTTTGTTGGAAGATTTTTGATGACTGTTTCAATCTCCTTACTGGTTATGGGTCTGTTAAGGTTTTCTGTTTTTTTCCTGGTTCAGTTTTGGTAGTTTATATGTCCTAGGAATGCATCCATTCCTTCCAGATTGTCAAAATTGCTGGTGTAGAGTTGCTCATAATGTGTTCTTACAGTTGTTTGTTTTTCTTTGGTGTTGATTGTGATCTCTCCTCTTTTAATTCATGATTTTATTTATTTGGGCCCTTTCTATTTTCTTTTTTAAGTCTGGCCAGGGGTTTATCAATCTTATTAATTCTTTCAAAGAACCAGCTCCTACTTTCATTGATTTGTTCTATTGGTTTTTTTTTTTTTTTTTTTTTTTTGGTTTCTGTTTCATTGATTTCTGCTCTTATCTTTATTATTTCTCCTCTCCTGCTGGGTTTAGGCTTTCTTTGTTGTTCTTTCTCTAGAAAGTGTAGGGTTAGGTTGCATACTTGAGACCTTTCTTGTTTCTTGAGAAAGGATTGTACCATTGTATATTTTCCTCTCAGGACTGCCTTTGCTATGTCCCGCAGATTTTGAACCATTGTGTTTTCATTATCATTTGTTTCCATGAATTTTTTTCAGTTCTTCTTTAATTTCCTGTTTGACCCATTCATTCTTTAGAAGGATGCTCTTTAGTTTCCATGTATTTGGATTCTTTCCAAATTTCCTCTTGTGATTGAGTTCTAGCCTCAGAGCATTGTGGTCTGAAAATATGCAGGGAATGATCCCAATTTTTTGATACCAGTTGAGACCTGATTTATGACCCAGGATGTGATCTATTCTGGAGAATTTTCCATGTGCACTAGAGAAGAATGTGTATACTGTTGCTTTGGGATGGAATGTTCTGAATATATCTGTGATGTCCATCTTGTCCAGTGTGTCATTTAAGGCCTTTATTTCCTTGTTGATCTTTTGCTTGGATGATCTGTCCATTTCAGTGAGGAGAGTGTTAAAGTCCCCTACTATTATTGTATGATTGTTGATGTGTTTCTTTGATTTAGTTATTAATTGGTTTATGTAGTTGGCTGCTCCCATATTAGGGGCATAGATATTTAAAATTGTTAGATCTTCTTGTTGGACAGACCCTTTGAGTATGATATAGTGTCCTTCCTCATCTCTTATTATAGTCTTTGGCTTAAAATCTAATCGATCTGATATAAGAATTGCCACTCCAGCTTTCTTTTGATGTCCATTAGCATGGTAAATTGTTTTCCACCCTCTTACTTTAAATCTGGAGATTTCTTTGGGTCTGAAATGAGTTTCTTGTAGACAGCGTATTGATGGTTCTTGTTTTTTTATCCATTCTGATACCCTGTGTCTTTTGATTGGCACATTTAGCCCATTTACATTCAGGTTAACTATTGAGAGATATAAATTTTAGTGCCATTGTACTGCCTATAAGGTGACTGTTACTGTATATTGTCTCTGTTCCTTTCTGATCTACTACTTTTAGGGTCTCTCTTTGCTTAGAGGACCCCTTTCAATATTTCCTGTAGAGCTGGTTTTGTGTTTACAAATTCTTTTCGTTTTTGTTTGTTCTGGAAGCTTTTTTTAAAAATTTTTTAAATTTTTTATAAACATATAATATATTTTTATCCCCAGGGGTACAGGTCTGTGAATCACTAGGTTTGCACACTTCACAGCACTCACCATAGCACACACCCTCCCCAATGTCCATAACCCCACCCCCCAGCAACCCTCAGTTTGTTTTGTGAGATTAAGAGTCAGTTACGGTTTGTCTTGTCCTGGAAGCTTTTTATCTCTCCTTCTATTTTCAATGACAGCCTAGCTGGATATAGTATTCTTGACTGTCTGTTTTTCTTGTTTTGTGCTCTGAATATATCATGCCAGTTCTTTCTGGGCTACCAACTCTCTGTGAATAAGTTTGTTGCCAATCTAATACTTTTACCATTGTATGCTACAGACTTCTTGTCCTGGGCTGCTTTCTGGATTTTCTCTTTGTTGCTAAGACTTGTAAATTTTACTATTAGATGACAGGGTATGGATCTATTCTTACTGATTTTGAGGGTGGTTCTCTGTGCCTCCTGGATTTTGATGCATGTTCCCTTTGCCATATTGGGAAAATTTTCTACAGTAATTCTCTCCAATATGCCTTCTGCTCCCCTCTCTCCTTCTTCTGGAATCCCAATTATTCTGATGTTTCATCTTATGGTATCACTTATCTCTCGAATTCTACCCTCATGGTCCAGTAGTTGTTTATCTCTCTTTTGCTCAGCTTCTTTATTCTCTGTCATTTGGTCTTCTATATCATTAATTCTCTCTTCTGCCTCATTTATCCTAGCAGTAAGAGCCTCCATTTTTTTTTATTATACCTCAATAATAGCTTTTTTTTTATTTGTTAAAACACAAATTTTATTGCAGAATTTTTTGGAAGGATCAGGGATGAGGCATACTGGAACAGAGGGATGGGGAATGATGACCTATTTTATAGGCAAAGGACAAAATAATGTGTATTTACAACTAGTGTTCCTTTCTACCTCCCAAATAAATAATAAACAGGAGTAAAATCCTCATGTAATAATGTTATATTTTAAAAATCCCTACCATAATTAAATTATAATTCACATGACTTTTAAAAATAGCCTTATAACCTATATTCTTTATTTTATTTTATTTTTTATTTTCAGCTTAACAGTATTCCTTGTTTTTTGTACCACACCCAGTGGTACATGCAATCTGTGCCCTCTCTAATACCCACCACCTGGTTCCCCCAACCTCCCACTCCCCGCCCCTTCAAAACTCTCAAATTGTTTTTCAGAGTCCATAGTCTCTCATGGTTCATCTCCCCTTCCAATTTCTCCCAACCCCCTTCTCTTCTCTAACTCCCCTTGTCCTCCATGCTATTTGTTATGCTCCACAAATAAGTGAAACCATATGATGATTGACTCTGTCTGCTTGACTTATTTCACTCAGCATACACTATGGAGTATTATGCCTCCATCAGAAAGGATGAATACCCAACTTTTGTAGCAACATGGACGGGACTGGAGAGATTATGCTGAGTGAAATAAGTCAAGCAAAGAGATTCAAGTAATAGCTTTTTTTTTTTTTATTTCAGGTTGGTTAGATTTTAGTTCTTTTATTTCTCCAGAAAGGGCTTTTATTTCTCCAGACAGGGTTTCTCTAATCTTCCATGCCTTTTTCAAGCCTTTTTAGCACCTTGAGAATCATCATTCTGAACTCTAGATCTGACATATTACCAATGTCCATATTGATTAGGTCCCTGGCCTTCGGTACTGCCTCTTGTTCTTTTTTTTGTGGTGAGTTTTTCCGCCTTGTCATTTTATCCAGATAAGAATATATGGAGTGAATAAAATACTAAAAGGGTGACAAATACCCCAATAAAATGTGCTTTAACCAAATCAGAGAAGACCCCAAATCATGGGGGGAAGAAAGGGGATAAAAAGAAGTTCAGAAAATTTAAAAAAAATTTAAAAGTGGAAAAAAAATATATAAAAATATAGAGAGAGACTGGTGAATAGAACAGGTTCACCCACTTAATTTTGGGAGTATTTTGGTCTTTTAGAAGAAACTACCTCCCCAAATTTTAAAGACTAAAAAACATATATAAGGGTAAACACGATGAAGGGATGGAATATGATTATAAAGATGAAAAAGATTTTTTTTCAATTTCTAAAAAAGGAGTTGATAAGATAAGTTGGTTGGGAGAATAACAAAAAAGAAAGTGGAAAGAATTTGCTCAGGCTGGAGACTAGAACAAAGCCCTGTGCTAGATGTAGGGTATATTTTGATCTATTAGAAGAAGTTGTATCCCAAATTTTTTTAGAAGAAAAAAACCCTATGTGTATACAAAAAATAAAGTTAGATACAATGAAGGATAAAATGTGACTATAATAATGAAGGTTCAAAAAAGATTTTTTTGAAGTATATTGCTAAGATAAACTAGTTTAAAAATGTTAAAAGAAGGAAGGGTAAAAGTTTTAAAAAATTAGCAGAAGAAAAAATAAAATTAAAAAACAATTAACTTTGCAAGACTAAAGAATCATGAGGACAAAGCCATGAATTCATGCTTTGCTTTCTCCTCCTCTGGAATTCCACCGTTCTCCCTGGTAAGTGAACTTGTTCAGGGCTGGATTTCTTGCTGATCTTCTTGGGGAGGGGCCTGTTGTAGTGATTCTCAAGTGTCCTTGCCTGAGGCAGAATTGCACTGCCCTTACCAGGGGGCCAGACTAGGTAATCCGCTTGGCTTTGCTTTTGGGAGCTTTTGTTCCCTGAAAGCTTTTTGTAGAGTTCCAGAGGACAGGAATGAAAATGGTGACCTCCCAATCCCTGGCCCCGAGGAGCCAAGAGCTCAGGGCCCCACTCCTCAGTGCATCCTCAGAGAAAATCGTTCAATCAGTCCCGTCTCCCAGGCCTCCGGCTGTGCTCTGAGCTCACCCAGCCTGTGACCAAGCGTCTCTGTCTCTGGCACACAACTCTGCCTTGAGTATCCGAACCCCACACATCCCTGATCTCTTCCAGGTGAGTTTCCCTGGGTCTTGTGGGGTCCCTGTGCACAGAGCAATGGCCTGTGCCATGGATCACGATAAGGTAACCCCAAGTTGAGAGCTCACCCCTTGGCTCTGTCTCTGTAGCCGCCTTTCCCGCTCTAATACCTGTGAGGTCTGTGACACTCAGACACCCCCGATCGTTCTGTGACCCCACGGGACCTGAGACCATGCTGTCCCTGCGTGGGCTTTACCCCTGTTTAGCCTCTGGAGTGATGTCCCTCAGTGGAGCAGATTTTTAAAAGTTCTGATTTTGTGCTTTGTTGCTCCACCGCTTGCCTGGAGCCAGCCCCTCCCCCTGCAGTCTGTCTTCCTGTTGCTTCGGATTTACTTCTCTGCCAGTCCTACCTTTCAGAAAGTGGTTGATTTTCTGTTTCTAGAATTGTTGCTCCTCTTCTCTGAGATCTCCAATTGGATTTGTAGGTGGTCAGAATGGTTTGATAAGCTACTAGCTGATCTCCTGCTACCTGATGTCCTCTCAGCCTGCTACTTCTCCATCATCTTCTGTCTTTGTCTTTCTTATTTCACTGCACATAAAGCCCTCGAGGTCCATCCATTTGTCTCAAATAGTAGGATTTCCCTCTCGTAATGGGTGAATAACATTCCTGTGTGTGTGTCTATGTGTGTGTGTACATACATATACCAACTTCATTTCTTTATCCATTTATCTGCTGATAGACACTTAGATTGTTTCCATGTCTTGGCTCTTGTAAATAATGCTGCAGTGAACATGGGAGTACACATATCTTTTCAGAATAGTGATTTCATCTCCTTCAGTTATATTTCCAGAAGTGGGGTTGAGGGATCATACTGTTTTCCATGATTGCACCAGTTTATATTCCTAGCAGCAGTAATTATATTCCTACAAGCAGACTTCCTTTTCCCCCACATTCTTGCCAACACTTGTTATCTCTTGTCCTTTTGATGAAAGCCATTCTAACAGGTGTGAAGTGATACCTTATTGTTATTTTGGTTTGCCTTTTGTGATGATTAGTGATATTGAGCATCTTTTCTTTAACTTGTTAGCTGTCTATATGTGAAAAGTGAGAGCTAATAACCTAATTGGGGAAAATCTGAGAGCTTTCCCTCTACGGTCAGGGAAGTCCACTCCTACCACTTTCATTCAACTTAATACTGGAAGTCCAAGCTACAACAGTCAGACAACAAAAAGAAAAGGGATCCAAATCAGTAAAGAAGAAGTAACACTTCCACTCTTTGCAGATGACATGATACCGTATATAGAAAATCTGGAAAGATTCCACCAAAAAACTGCTAGAACTATATGTCTTCTCTAGAAAATGTCTATTCAGCTCCTCTGCTGACTATTATTTTTTTTAAGATTTTATTCATTTATTTGACAGAGATCACAAGTAGGCAGAGAGGCAGGCTGGGGGGTGGGGGAGCAGGAAGCAGGTTCCCCACTGAGCAGAGAGCCCGATGTGTGGCTTAATCCCAGGACCCTGGGATCATGACCTGAGCCGAAGGCAGAGGCTTTAACCCACTGAGCCACCCAGGCACCCCTCCTCTGCTGATTTTTAAATCAGATTGTTTATTTTTTGCTACAAAGTTGTATTTTTTAATATTTTGGCTATTAACCTCTTATCAGATACATGATTTATAAGTATTTTGTTCTGTAGGTAGGCTTTTCATTTTATTGATGGTGTTTTTGCTGTGCAGAAGCTTTTTAGTTTGATATAGATACAGTTTTTATTTTTTTTTTAAAGATTTTATTTATTTGTCAGAGAGAGAGAGAGAGGGAGAGAGAGCGAGCACAGGCAGACAGAATGGCAGGCAGAGGCAGAGAGAGAAGCAGGCTCCCTGCCGAGCAAGGAGCCCGATGTGGGACTCGATCCCAGGACCTGAGCTGAAGGCAGCTGCTTAACCAACTGAGCCATCCAGGCATCCCTACAGTTTTTAATTTTTGCAGCTGTGGTTTGTGTTTTTGGTGTCATAATTGTTGCCAAGATCAACGTCAAGGAGCTTTCCTCCTAAGTTTTCTTCTAGGAGTTGCATGGTTTTCAGGTCTTACGTTTAAGTCATTAATAATTTTGAGTTAAATTTTGTAAGTGGTGTAAGATGGGTTCAATTTCATTCTTATGCATTGGGATATATAGTTTTTCCAACATCATTTTTTTAAAGATTTTATTTATTTATTTGACAGAGAGAAATCACAAGTAGATAGAGAGGCAGGCAGAGAGAGAGAAAGGGAAGCAGGCTCCCCGCTGAGCAGAGAGCCCGACGCGGGCCTCGATCCCAGGACCCTGAGATCATGACCTGAGCTGAAGGCAGCGGCTTAACCCACTGAGCCACCCAGGCGCCCTCCAACAGCATTTTTAAAAGAGATTATCCTATGTCCTTTGAGTATCCTTGGCTCCTTTGCCAAATACAAGTTGATTGTATATGTGAGTGTTTATTCTGGGCTCTCCATCCTCTTCCATTAGTCTGTGTGTGTGCTTTAATGTTAGTACCACATGGTTTTGGTTACTATAATTTTGCAGTGCAGTGTGAAATTGGGGTATCTGATGCCTCCATCAGAAGTGTCCAGAAGCCAATTCAGGGTTCCAGAGGAGCCCAATCAGACCACAGATAGAGGCTGAGTAGAGCCCAGCCCTTGGGAAATAAGTAGTCAAACACCTCCCAGGGAAAAAGTGGGAGCCTTGTGTTTCTACCTCTTCCCTCTGTGCTGAGCCCAGGAGGATAACCATGTAGTCTTGTAAAAACTGCCTTTTGGTTTTCTGTGGTATCTGGGGACTTGGAAACACCAAGCCACATTGCCCTCACAGCTAGAAGATTTGGGAGCCAGTCCCTCAGGTTTGCCATACAAGTTGGGGCCCTAGGTGTGTGGTCTTAAACTTTCACTCTTCAGGGAGATTCTGAGTCGGGGACTCTCTCCTGGTTGTAAGGTGCCATCCCAGGGGTGGAGTCAATGGTGTGAGCATACCTCAGCTTTTCCTACCTGTTTAGAGGGCTCTGATATGTAGGAGTCACCCAGCCAGTTTCTGGATTTCTCTCAGAGGGAATTAATCTCTGTGTACCTGTATGGTGAGTGTGTTACCAGGAAGAAGGGTGTCTGGAACCTCTCTTCCATCATATGGATGGTGTTGGTAAGAATTCATTAAGTTTAAACATTTAGCCAGACCAGTATTAGGTCAAATTTATTTAATACATAGTATTGGGCAATGTAAAGGAGTGTAAGGAAAAAAAAAGACACATTAGAATCCTATAAAAATGACAGTTTGTAGGACAAAAATGATCAGATACTGGAAATCAAATACTGGAGGCATCAATTTATATCTGTCTGCATGGTCACATTGCCTCCTCCTTTTCTCTGGGTCTCCTTCACTTCTACTTGTTCTATAAGGAAACATGATTTCTATTTAGGGCTCACCCAGATAACCCAGTGTAAGTGCATCCTTTGCAAAGACCCCTTTTCCAAGTAAGTTCTGATGCCATTCATCCTTTTATCATATGAGGTACTAATCACAAATTAGGGGGATTAGGATGTGGGCATATCATATTGAGGGTCTCCATTTCACCTCCTACAGATGTGCTTTGATTGACTCCATTAAGAGGCCTATTCTCATCTGACACTGGGAAGGACAGGTTTTTTTTTGTGTGATTGTTTTTGTTTTTTGTCCCTGGGCATTATGTTCAAGCATGACATCTGTATTTGCTGCCACCACCTTGTGACTGAAGGAGAACGAGTCCTAGGACAAAGCCACCAAATGCAGAACAGAGTGAAGCCTACTCCCCTGTTTCACATTCCCTGTCTTGAAGTTCTAATAATGACAACTGTTTCCTGTTCGATCATATTAGGGATAGGTATTTTTCTCTTCTTAGAACTAAAGGCTTCCTCACTGATAAAACACAACTCACAATTATTTCAAAATGAGATGATACCATTATACCAGTTGTATAGATAATGAAACTGAGTATAGTGGATGGATACTAATACTGCCTCAAAGGAATACACTTTACTAGTGACTGGTCTCCATTACTAAGTTGGGGTGTGAAAGATGAACTACCTTACCTCACTGTAGCCTGATTTGGGTTTCAACTGACATGGTCTCTTACGGGACCATGGAGAAGCAAGTCTCTAAATATGACAATAGTCATTTTCCTGTCCTTTCTCTGAGCTATTCATATTCTGCATTTACTTCTTCTGAGTCATCCATACACACATAAAACTTCTATCTCTGCCTTAGGCTCTACCTCTGTGGAACTGAGAAAAGCCTTGAAGTAAGAATTGATATAATTTGTCAAACATAAAAAGCTAAAGAAAAATAAAAGTTAGGTTTCAACTCTAAGTTAAAATATACTTGGCTGTTACGTTATCTACTTGTGTTAGAAGCATTCAGTGATAGAAGAATTAACTTCCTTGTTCTCCTGTGATTCATATAATCATATATGATAATGATAATATGATATAATATGATAATAACAATAAATCATACTGATTTATTCTTACAACCCAGCCCAAGGTACATGGCACCATCACAGAAAAAAAGGTATCCTACTGATGAGTTTCTTCAAGGCACCCTGCATGTCACTATTCCTCAGACTGTAGATAAAGGGGTTCATCATTTGAGGAATCACGATGTACATCACGGAGGCCACAGCAGTCTTTCTGGAAGAGTCACTAACTGCAGAAATAATGTACACTCCAAAAGCAGTCCCATAGAATAAGGACACAACTGATAGGTGAGACCCACAGGTGGAGAAAGCTTTATATTTCCTGCCTGCTGATGGCATTCTCAAAACAGAGGAGAAAATTTGAGTGTAAGAAAAAATGATTCCAGAGAGTGGAACACCCGCAAATAAGCCAGCTGCAAAATATGCTAAGATATTATTGATGAGAGTATCAGAGCAAGCAAGCTTGACAATCTGACCGAGTTCACAGAAGTAGTGGGGGATATCCAAGTCCTTATAGAAGGATAACTGTAGTATCATCAGACTATGGAGTAGGGCATTGGCAATGCTAATGAGCAGGGAAAGTACCGTCAGCAGGCCACAGAGTTGGGCATTCATGATAACGGTGTACCTCAAGGGATGGCAAATGGCCACATAGCGGTCATAGGCCATTGCTGCAAGGAGAAAGTTTTCCAAACCAACAAAAGTCAAGACAAAGCAGACCTGGGTGAGGCAGCCTGTATAACTGATGCTCTGAATCTGTGCTTGGATGTTCACCAGCATCTTTGGGATGGTGGTTGTGCTTAAACAGATGTCCGTAAAGGACAGGTTGGAGAGGAAGAAGTACATTGGGGTGTGGAGGTGGGAATCAGAGATGACAGCCAGGATAATGAGCATATTTCCCAGGATGGTGACCAGGTACGTGGACAGGAACAGACTGAAGAGGAGGAGTTGCAGTTCTGGATCATCTGTCAATCCTAGGAGAAAGAATTCTGAAAATACTGTCTGGTTTCTGGGTCCCATGTTGTTGATGAATCTGATGGAAAACATGGGGTGAAAGTTAAAAAAAAAAAAAAAAAAGGAATGGTCTCTGGGTGAGCCACAACAACATCACCTGGGAATTGTTAAAAATACAAATTCTGGTATCAGTCCAGATATATTGCTAATAAACTCTGAGGTGAGGACCAGCCATCTAGTTTTGGCAAGCCAGACAGATGAATTTGATATCACCAAAGTTTGAGAGACAGTGCTTTTAGAAAAATGAAAAAAAAAAAAAAAAACTATTGAGAATCCATGTGACTATTCCAGTTTTTCCCTATGCTAATTTTTCCATCATTATTTCCTACTCTTTTCCCCCCTCTTCCCTCCATTGGCCCTTGTTTTTTTGATCACCAGTTCTGCTTCATATATTGTGTTAGGTGTTAAGTTTAAGATGAATGAGAATGGTGTTTCCTTCAGAAATATTTTTTGTCTCCAAACAATAGAAAGGCAAAAATGATGTTATTCAGTCTCTCTACAGAGTTTGCCCTGTCATCTTTGATATGCTCAGAATCATCGGAAAGGTGTGTCAAATTACTGATGAGTTAAGTCATTTTATTACTCCATTCACTCATGGGGACACTTAGGTGAGATGAATTATATCATGGATATGAAGTACACAGTGTGTGTCAAAGACTAGATATGAGTTCAGGTCATCTGACTGCTGAAACAACATTCTTTTTTTTTTTTTAATATAATTTTTTATTTTTTATAAACATGTATTTTTATCCCCAGTGGTACAGGTCTGTGAATCACCGGGTTTACACACTTCACAGCACTCACCAAAGCACATACCCTCCCCAATGTCCATAATACCACCCCCTTCTCCCAAACCCCCTCCCCCCAGCAACCCTCAGTTTGTTTTGTGAGATTAACATTCCTTTTTTTAAGGTTTGTTTTGTTTTGTTTTGTTTTGTTTTGCAGAACCTATGGGGTTTTTTAAAATTATTTTTCTTTTTCTTTTTTAAATTTTTTATTTCTTTTCAGTATAACAGTATTCATTGTTTTTGTACCACACCCAGTGCTCCATGCAATCTGTGCCCTCCCTAATACCCACCAGCTGGTTCCCCCAACATCCCACCCTCCACCCCTTCAAAACCCTCAGGTTGTTTTTCAGAGTCCATAGTCTCTCATGGTTCACCTCCCCTTCCAATTTCCCTCAACTCCCTTCTCCTCTCCATCTCCCCATGTCCTCCATGTTATTTGTTATGCTCCACAAATTGAAGTTCCAGTTAGAGTGCAATATTAAATTCAGGTAACAGTCCATGATTCAACACCTCCACACAATACAAGGTGATCAAACAAGTGCCTCCCTTGAACTCCATCATCTAAATTATCCCTCCCAACCCTTCCTCTCTGGTACCCATCCATTTGTTCTCTGTAGTTAAGAGTCTGTTTCATGGTTTCTCCTCTATCTTTTCCCCTGTACTCATTTGTTCTGTTTTTTTAAATTCTGCATATGGGATGACTTGACTGACTTGACCAATCATTTTTAATGCTCCTGGATACAGCATTAGCATTCTTAAAACATCTTATGTATGATAAGTTCCTTTCATAATTTTAATATTTTCATTTTGAGAAATGCCCTTAAATCTCCCGTCACAATACAAGGCATGTCTACCTCTACCCATGACATAGAGTAGCAGTGTGAAAATATGTAGCAGGTCATGGCATTTATTCAAGTATATGCTCTACACCTTAGCATAGATTGAAAAGTGTTGCTTATAAAATTGAAAGTCTTAAGACTCCTTCATGGAAATGCTACTCATCTATGTTAGTGGTTTATTCTAAGAGAAACTAGGCAGCTATGTCAGTGATGTTCTCTCTCCTTAGGGGACTTTCCCACCCAAGGTGACAGGTGGCATATCATTTTGAAAAATCAGCTACATAAGAGAAGATATTTGCAAATGATATTATAGACAAAGGGCTGATATCCAAAATCTGCCAAGAACTCCTCAAACTCAACACTTAAAAAAGAGATCTTCATGCCAGAAAATGGGCAGAAGACATGAACAGACACTTCTCCAAAGAAGACATACAAATGGCTAAGAGACATATGAAAAAAATGTTCATCATCATTAGCCATTGGGGAGATTCAAATCAAAACCACATTGAGATACCACCTTACACCAGTTAGAATGGCCAATTTTAACAAGACAGTAAACAACAAATGCTGGAGAGGATGTGGAGAAAGGGGAACCCTCTTCCACTGTTGGTGGGAATGCAAGTAGCTGCAGCCACTTTGGAAAACACTGTGGATTCCTTAAGAAATTAAGAAAAACGCTTAATATTCCTTAAGAAATTAAAAATAGAGCTATTCTATGACCCTGCAATTGCACTACTGGATATTTGCCTCAAAGATAAAGATAACAGTGAAAAGAAGGGCCATCTGTACCCCAATGTTCATAGTAGCAATGGCCACAATTGCCAAAATGTGGAAAGAGCCAAGATGTCCTTCAACAGATGAATGGATAAAGAAGATATGGCACATATATACAATGGAGTATTGTGCCTCCATCAGAAAGGATGAATACCCAACTTTTGTATCAACATGGATGGGACTGGAGGAGATTATGCTGAGTGAAATAAGTCAAGCAGGGAAAGTCAACTATCATATGGTTTCACTTACTTGTGGAGCATAAGGAATAACATGGAAGACATTGGGTGTTGGGGAGAAGTGAGTTGGAAATCGGAGAGGGATACGAACCATGACAGACTGTGGACTCTGAGAAGCAAACTGAGGGTTTTGGAAAGGAGAGGGGTGTGAGGGGATGGGTTAGCCTGGTGGTGGGTATTCAGAAAGACCCATATTGCATGGAGCACTGAGTGTGGTGCATAAACAATTCTGGAACACTGAAAAAAAAATTTTTTTAAATTTAAAACAAAATTTAAAACACACACACACACATGTACTATTTAGCCTTGCTAGGTCACCTCTATTAAACTGTTAATGATAACAATAAATAAATAAATAAATAAATAAATAAATAGCAGCTACATGAGAGAAACAATCAAATGCTCAGACTCTTCAAAATAGAGGAAAATTCAAACAATTATTGGTCCTTGGAAGACAAAGACCTTCAAGACATTGCAGATTTATAAGATACTTAGAAGATAATCTGGTGCCCTAATAGGAATTCTTTGTGAAGCAGTGGTGCTTCCTCACCTGGGGGAGACAGAAGTGTCCATGACAGCCTTTATCATTTGGTGTATTACTTAGACCCAGAACTCAGAATGTGACCCAAACCAGCACTTGCTTTGTAAATGGGAAAAGCTGCTCAACTGTATGGAGGCATTGGTGTCTTCAATATAGAGTGTAAACTGTCACCAAGTCTTACAGGGATGTTGTAGTGATGAGCAGTGCATAGAAGAAGAGCAGCCAGCACAGCACTCAGCATATAGGACACTGCTAGTAACGTTTACTGTGTGTGTGTGTGTGTGTGTGTGTGTGTGTGTGTGTGTGGTTTTGGTCCAGGAACAGTGGCACCTGGAATATTTCATTTCTCAGAAGGAAGTAGTGGGAAGGGCAACGAGGAAAGACAACGAAAAGAGAGTACCTCCTTACCGTGATAACTGCAAATTTCAGAGAAGTGTTTATGAGTTGAAACTCTAGCTTGGAATCTTTATTGTGCAGAAAAGGAATAAAGTTCACAGGAATGATGTCAGTATTCATTTGGCATGGACAGATGATGAACTACATAGCAGTCAAAGTGAATTAAAGAAAAAATGAGTACCCAACATTTGCATCAACATGGATAGAACTGGAGGAGATTATGCTAAGTTAAATAAGTCAAACAGAGAAAGACAATGATCATATGATTTCACCTATTTGTGGAACATAAGGAATAGCATGGAGGACATTAGGAGAAGGAAGGGGAGTATGAGGGGGTGGTAATCAAAGGGGGAAATGAACCATGAGAGACACGGACTCTGGGAAGCAAACTGAGGGTTCTGGCAGGGGCATGGGTGAGCCCAGTGATGAGTATTAAGGAGGGCATGTATGACCTGGAGCACTGCTTGCTTTATGCAAACAGTGAATCATGCAATAATGATGTAGTGTATGGTGACATAACATAATAAAAAATTATAATAAAAAGAAAAAAAATGAATCAGGATTATAGTTTGATATAATATAAAAAGGTAAGAAAAAATTACATGATAAAACTTCAGATATATATGTTGAAATCTCTCAGGCTATAATCCCTAATAAAAATAAAACCAAGCAAAAAATAACAGAGAGACCACAGTGAAGTGCTGGGTTTCCCAATAGTTGATATGATCAAGTTTAGACACTTCACTCTCCTCATTCTTGGTGTTTTGATTGCAGTAAATCATAGAGATACAGGTGAAACCCCCACATCATAAGTTTGTACAATCTTGATTCTTTTCCTTCTCCAGGGGAACCAGTACATTGACTTTATATACATTATTCCCCTGAAATTTTTGTTATGATTAGTATTATCCTCTGATAAAAAAGTATATTCTTTTGCATTTTAAAAGCTTTATATACATGGAACCATACAATACATGCCATTTAAAACTGGCATGCTTATGCTATTTACTTTTTATTATGTTGGTATATTTAGTCCCAGTCACTAATTTTAATTACCAGAGAGTATTACATGATACTGTTACATCATTTTATTTCTCCATTCTCTAAGTGATAGTTATTATGGTCAATGTCTTTTATCCTATATATGTTTATGAAGACATGTGCAATATGAAACTATGCATGGGGGATGCCATCATATTTGAGATTGTACTGTGTCTGGGGAGGGGAGAACAGGAAAGGAGGGAGAGAAAAAAAGATACTTTCTCTTCACATATACACCCATTTTTCTACTTTATAAAAAAGACCTGCAGCCAGTATGGCAGAATGTCAACATTTGCTCATTCTGGAATGAGTGGAAGGGTGGCCATATGTTTTTTCTGTTATACATCTCTGCTATTGTTACATAAAATGTTTATAATTTTATGAAGAGAAATTACATGTCCTAGGAAAGTGTCTGGCTCTGTTTCTCTGTATCTGACTCCCTTCCTTGTGTCCTCAAGTGAGCTACAGGGATAATACCCTCATCTCCATATGGTATGTTAGGAATCAGGAATGCAAGTAAAAGGAAAAACTGACCCAAAACCCTTCCCCATGACCATCACAAGAACTGAGTAAGTGGGAGAAAGCATATAATAGTCATCTTGTTTTAAAATGGGCTGATTTCTACTCAGGAGGAAAATATGTTCTGTCATGTTTTAGAGAGATTAGGAGTCCAGCTGATTGAGACTGGGGTCTGTATCTGTACAAACAGGAACTTGTTAACAGGAAGAAAGGCTGGAATGCATGGGACACTGAGTCTCATCATTTCATGCATGCACACTCCTCATTTCTTCCCCTGGATGAATCTGTAGTAAAATGCCTGCCCTCCTTACTGAAGCATTAACTAAAAGACTTTCAGTTACCTGGCTGGCATCAGTGTAGAGTGGTGCATGATATGTCACCTAGATACAAAGATGAAGATCTGTCTTCAGGAAGGGCAGAGAGACCAAGTGAGGCAGTCGGCTTGTGGTCAAGAAAGATCATTCCTGGTTAGAGCCTCAGGTGTGGTTCTTCCTGACTAGGTAAGGGCTGTGGAATTAGGTTGTCACAGGCTGACTCTTTACAGTGTTCTCTCCCTGGAGGGTCAATATCCAAAGCTCCTCATTAGACAACATTTTTAGTGTCCTTCCAATCCCTGGGCTCTGCAAATCCTTAAAGACCAAGACTATAGAAGAGAGGGATACCTGATGGCTAATACTTGAGACTATGAGGCCAGGCGTATATCATCTATTCTGCCTATCTGTTCATGCTTACCTCTGTTTAACACACCTTGCACACACATAAACACACTCCTTTTATAATGAATTCTAGACTTAAAGTTACAAAGGTATTACTATGTGATTAGGGATATCTCAAAACCTGATTGCAATTTTAAGTGTGCAGATATTTTTTACATATGGGTGTAAGTAATATATTTATAAATATAATTAAGATATTGTGGAATTCAAACTCCTAGGGTATTTCACCTTTGGAGTCATCAAATGTTTTCTATACCTCTTTCCTGATCTGTGTTTTAAATGGGAGAATCTCATTTACTCTTTGTGATCCTTGTGGCTGTGATCAATGTAGACAGACTTCATACTCTTTTCAGATTTTCATAATCACTTATTCCAAGTTCTGCCCAATAGATACAGAGCACGTTTTTCTTCCCATTGGGGGGATTTTAGATCGAATGGTGCTTCTTCATTTTATTTATTTATTTATTTAAAAATCTTTTTTTAAGATTTTATTTATTTATTTGACATAAATATAGACAGCACAAGTAGGCAGAGTGGCAGGCAGAGGGAGAGGAAGAAGCAGGCTCTCTGCTGAGCAGGGAGACTAATATGGGACTCAATCTGAGGACACTGGGATCGTGACCTGAGCCCAAGGCATCTGCTTAACCAACTGAGCCACCCAGGCACCCCTAATAGTTTTATGAAGAGAAATTACATGTCCTTGGAGAGTGTTGGTATATTTTGAGAGAGAGAATGAACAAGGATGGGGAATGGCAGAGGGAGAGAGAGAGAATCTCAGGCAGGTTCCATTCCCAGTGTAGAACTGGACATATGGCTCAATATCACAACCCTGAGATAATGACCTGAGCCAAAATCAAGAGTTGGATGCCTAACCAACTATGCCACCAAGTTGCATCAAGGTTATTTATTATTATATTTTAGGATTATTTATTTATTTATTTATTTGTTTGAGAGGAAGAGAGAGAGAGAGAGATTGCATGTGATAGAGGGAGGGGCAGAGTACAAAGAAGATGGAGACAATCTCCAGCAGACTCTCCACTGAGTGTGGAGCTTAACTTAGGGCTTGATACCATAACCTGAGTGAAACAAACTGAGTAAGCAGTTTGTCCATCACCCAGAGATTTCATCTGTAATAATAGGTGTGGGTGATATTCCATATTCATATTCACTTGAAAACATTTTTCTTTAAGCATTTCAGTATTTTCATGTATTCACCAATGTATTTCACATTTTAGCTCTTTCTAATGTACTTTTCTTTTTTTTCTTAAGATTTTATTTATTTATTTATTTGACAGAGAGAGATCACAAGTAGGCATAGAGGCAGGCAGAGAAAGAGAGGAGGAAGCAGGCTCCCTGCAGAGCAGAGAGACTGACGTGGGACTCGATCCCAGGACCCTGAGACCATGACCTGAGCCGAAGGCAGCAGCCTAACCCACTGAGCCACCTATGTTTTCAAGATACATTTTTTGAAAATAGACTGATGACAGGATGGCATTGTAATATTAGTCTTCACCATCTTAGCACCAGTAAACTTCAAACACATGAAAAATAGAGAAATCTGAATATGTAATTGGGCTCAAAAACTGATATCGTTTTCTATGTAGCACAAGAAAACGAAAATGCAAATGGTAAGTGTGCTGGAGCCAAAGGGTTCTGCTGATTTATGTTGACATAAATACTTACTCTTCTGAGTAATGAGGAATAAAGAATGAAAGTGGACTCCAGTCTTGCACTACTAACAAAACAGTTCAGAATGGATTAAATACTTCAATGTAAGAGCTGAAACTATAAAACTCCTAAGACAGTACATAGGGGATAGCCTAGCCTGGTTGATGCTTGGCAATGATTTTTTTGGATTTGACATGAAAAGCAAAGGCAGCAAAGCAAAAATAAATGTGGGAGTATATCAAACTAAAAAGAATCTACCTAAGAAAAGGAACAATCAAAAAGGCAACCTGTGAAATGGAGAGAAAATCTGTGCAAAACTCATATCCATTAAAAGGTTCATATCCCCATTATATAAGAAACTCATATAACTCAATACCAAAAAATCAAACAATCGGGTTTTATTTTTTAAAAAAGATTTTATTTATTTGGCAGAAAGAGCACAAGCAGGGGGAGTGACAGGCAGGGGGAGAGGGAGATGCAGGCTCCCTGCTGAGCAGAGAGCCCCAACATAGGGTTCAGCCCCAGGTCCCTGGGATAAAGACCTGAGCCAAAGACAGATGCTTTAACTGACTGAACAACCCAGATACCCCTCAGATAATTGGATGTTAAAATAGGCAAAGGAACCTATCAAAATCCTAGAGGAGAACAAAAGCAGTAACTTCTTGGACATTGGCCACAGCAACTTCTTTCAAGACATGTCTCCAAAGGCAAAGGAAACAAAAGCAAAAATGAACTTTTGGAACTTCATTGAGATCCAAAGATTCTGCACAGCAAAGGAAACAGTCAATAAAACAAAGAGGCAACCCATGGAATATGAGAAGATATTTGCAAATGATACTACAGACAGAGGGCTGATACTTAAGATCTATAAAGAACTCCTCAACTCAACATTCAAAATGGGTATGTAAAAAAAAAAATGGGCTGAAGACATGAATAGACACTTCTCCAAAGAAGACATACAAATGGCTAACAGATGCATGAAAAAATGTTCATCATCATTAGCCATCAGGGAGAATCAAATCAAAACCACATTGAGATACCACCTTATACCAGTTAGAATGGCCCAAATTAACAAGACAGTAAACAACAAATGCTGGGGAGGATTTGGAGAAAGGGGAAGCCTCTTACACTGTTGGTGGGAATGCAAGTTGTTGCAGCCACTTTGGAAAACATTGTGGGGATTTCTTAAGAAACAAAAATAGAGCTACTCTGTGACCCTGCAATTGCACTACTGGATATGTGCCCCAAAGATACAGATGCAGTGAAAAGGGCTGTCTGTACCCCCAATGTTCATAGCAGCAATGGCCACAACCTCCAAACTGTGGAAAGAGCCAAGATGCCCTTCAACAGATGAATAGATAAAGAAGATTCAGTTCATATACACAATGGAAAATTACACCTCCATCAGAAAGGATGAATACCCAACTTCTGTATCAACATGGACGGGACTGGAGGAGATTATGCTGAGTGAAATAAGTCAAGCAGGGAAAGTCAGTTATCATATGGTTTCACTTGTGGAGCATAAGGAATAACATGGAAGACATTGGGAGTTGGAAAGGAGAAGTGAGTTGGGAGAAATTGGAGGGGGAGAGGAACCACGAGAGACTGTGGACTCTGAGAAACGAACTGAGGGTTTTGGAGGGGAGAGGGGTAGGGGAATGGGTAAGCCTGGTAGTGGGTATTAAGGAGGGCATGTATTGCATGGAGCACTAGGTGTGGTGCATAAACAATCTTGGAACATGGAAAAAAAATTTTTTTAAATGTAAATTTTAGGCTATGTGTATTTTGCCTCAATTTTAAAATAATAAATACCATATGATCTCACTTGTGTGGAATTTAAGAAACAAAACTGATGAACATAAGTAGCAAAAAAGAGAGGAAGGCAAACCATAAAATGGGTTCTTACAATAAAGGACAAACTGAGGGTTGCTGGAGGGGAGGTGGGTTGGGGGTGGTTTAAATGGGTGGTGGACATTAAGGAGAGCACTCATTATGATGGACACCAAGTGTTGTATGTAAGTGATGAATCACTATATTCTACTTCTGAAACTGGTACTACACTGTATGTTAACTGGGATTTAAATAAAAACCTGAAATTAAAAATTTTAAAAAACATAAAATAGGAAAAGGAGCTGAATAGACAGCTTCTTTAAAAAGACATAAAATTACCATCATGTACATAAAAAGGTTCTCAACATCACTAGACATCAGGGAAATGCAAATCAAAACCTCACTGAGATACTACTTTATACTTGTTTACATGTCTCTGTTAACCAGAGACAACAAATACCCATGAGTAGATTAAAAAAGGAACCATTTACACTATTTGTGGGATTGTAAACTGGTACAACTACTATGAAAAACAGTGTAGCAGGTCCTTAAAACGTTAAAAGTACTTACAAGGGAGACCCAAATAAATGTAAAGAATATTTTATTGTTGGATAGGTATGCACAGTGTCATAAAAATGTCAGTTTGCCTTAAATAGCTTTATAGGCTTAATGGAAATTCTGTAATGTTACTGTACTTGAGAGACTGATTTTAAGATTGTATGAAAGCAATGGAGAAAGAGCATTTGATTTGATGGCAAGTGAGAACAGAGTAATTGCTTTCTTATCTATCAAGATTAATTATAGAGATTATAGAGATATAGTAAGTAAAATGGTCTGGTTCTGAATCAGAGTGAAAAATAGAACCAATGAAATGGGCACACATAGGAAGATTCTATTGAGGACAGAAGCAGTGAACAGTTTACTTATGACAATGTGGCATTTCAGGGGAAGGATGGTGCCATTCAACAAGTCTTTAGGTGGTAAGACTAAATATTGAAACAATACAAATTGCTTAGCAGGAAAATGGCATTATTAGAGTTCTTGTTAAGATTATCAGGATAACTGGGGTGCCTAGGTGGCTCAGTGGGTTAAAGCCTTTGCCTTCCGCTCGGGTCATGATCCCAGGGTCCTGGGATCGAGCCCGGTGTTGGGCTCTCTGCTCGGCAGGGAGCCTGCTTCCTCCTCTCTCTCTGCCTGCCTCTCTGCCTACTTGTGATCTCTCTCTCTGTCAAATAAATAAATAAAATCTTCAAAAAAAGAGATTATCAGGATAATTGGTAAAGGAAATAAGACCTCAAGTTTGCCAAATTCCTTGCCTTTCTCAAATTCACATAGGCTGTTTGCCTCATTCTGAGACTTAGAATGCTTTGCTTTAATCTCCACCTTTTTTAAAAATAATTTTTAAATTTTTTAATAAACATATAATGTATTATTAGCTCCAGGGGTACAGGTTTGTGAATCGCCAGGTTTACACACTTCACAGCACTCATCATAGCACATACCCTCCCTAATGTTCATAACCCCATCACTCTCCCTACCACTCTCCCCCAGGCAACCCTCAGTTTTTTTTGTGTGAGATTAAGAGTCTCATGGTTTCTCTCCCTCCCTATCCCAACTTGTTTCATTTATTCTTTTCCTACCCCCAAACCCCCCACATTGAATCTCCACTCCTCATATCAGGGAGATCATGTGATAGTTGTCTTTCTCTGATTGACTTATTTTGCTAAACATAATACCCTCTAGTTCCATCCACGTCATCACAAATGGCAAGATTTCATTTCTTTTGACAGCTGCATAGTATTCCATTGTGTATATATGCCACATTATCTTTATCCGTTCATCCATTGATGGACATCTAGGTTCTTTCCATAGTTTGGCTATTGTGTCCACCCCTTTTTAAAATATATTACTTTTTATTTTCTTCTAAAGATTTTATTTATTTATTTGAGAGAGAGAGAAAGAGTGAGCAAGAGAGAGCAGAGCACAAGCCAGAGGAGGGGCAGAGGGTGAGGGAGGAGCACACAACCCACTGAGCAGGGAGCCCAATATGGGACTCAGCCCTAGGACCTGGGGATTATGACCTGAGGTGAAGGCAGACATTAAATGATTGATCCATCCAGGTGCCCTACTTTTTATTTTTTTTAAGATTTATTTTTATTTATTTGAGAAAGAGTGTGTGAATGTGAGAAGAGGTAGAGAGAGAGGGAGAGAATCCCCAAACTATTCCCCACTGAGCACAGAGCCCTTTGTGGGGCTGGATCATATGACCCTGAGATCATGACTTGAGCTGAAATCAAGAGTTGGACTCTTAACTGACTGAGCCACCCAGGAACCTCTCTTTTTTTAATTACATATTTAAAGTGTACATAATGATGAGTTGATACACATACATAATAGAATTATTACTGAGCAAGCTAATTAACATACCCCTCTCCTCACATGGACACATCTCATATCTCTTCACAAAGACACTTCATTCTAGTCATTAAGAGCACATCAAATCTAGGCAAGTCCTCTGGCTATAATGACACCATGGTTTAGCACTTTCCCCACCCTCTCCTTCTGTCACTAACATTTTCCTGAAAACAGTTCCCCTAAGACAACCATATAAAGAATCCCTTACTCTGATTCTGCTTTGATGGTCCCCCAAAAATCAAGCTCACAGTGTCATATAAATTTTTAAAAACACCAAAGCTATAGAAACCAAAGTCAGTTTTCATACGTAAGTTGAACTCTGTTTATGGTGTTTAGCCACTGAAAGATAAAAACTTGCTGAGAGAAGGGTCAGACAATCTGACTCACCCAGTATTCTGTACTTCGACTCATTCTAGAAGCCCAAGAGCAAGGCAGATGACACAATAACAAGATGTTTCTCAGATGAGTTTCTTCAAGGCTCCCTTAATGTTCTTGTTCCTCAGGCTGTAGATAAAGGGGTTCAACATTGGAGGGACCACAGTGTACATCACGGAGGCACTTGCAGTATCCCTGGAAGAATGAGTAACTGCAGAACTAATGTACACCCCAAAAGCTGTCCCATAGAACAAAGAAACAACTGAGAGATGAGAACCACAGGTAGAAAAGGCTTTGTATTTCCCTCCAGCTGATGACATTCTTCGAGTGGAAGAGACAATTTGAATGTAAGAGAAAATAATCCCAAGGAGGGGGACATCACCCAATATGCTAGCTACTAAATACACCAGGATGTTATTGATGAGCGTATCAGAACAGGCGAGTTTGATGACCTGAGCAAGTTCACAGAAGAAGTGGGGAATTTCCAGGTCTCTGCAGAAGGAGAGTCGTAGCACCATCAGACTGTGGAGTAGGGCATCTGCAATGCTGATGGTCAGGGAGAGTAGAATCAGCAGGCCACAGAGGTAGGGGTTCATGATGACTGTGTACCTCAGTGGCTGGCAGATGGCCACATAGCGGTCATAAGCCATTACTGCAAGGAGGAAGTTTTCCAAGCATGCAAAAAAGAGGACGAAACCAACCTGGGTGAGGCAACCTGTGTAACTGATGGATTTGCTCTGTCTTTGGATGTTCACCAGCATCTTGGGAATGGTGGTGGTGGTGAAGCAGATGTCAGTGAAGGCCAGGTGGGAGAGGAAGAAGTACATGGGCATGTGGAGGTGGGAATCAGAGCTGATAGCCAGGATGATGAGCAGGTTTCCAAGCACAGTGACCAGGTACATGGTCAAGAACAGTCCAAATAGAAGGGGCTGCCATTTTGTATCTTCTGTGAGACCCAGGAGGAGGAATTCTGCTACACCTGTTTGGTTTTCTGGCTCCATGTTCTTGATGAGACTGATGGTAATACAGAGGAGAGGATATGTAACAGATGTACAAGGATCTCTTGTATATATACAATGGAATATTACTCACCCATTAGAAAGGATGAAATGAATACCCAACTTCTGCATCAACATGGATGAAACTAGAGGAGATTATGCTGAGTGAAATAAGTCAAGCAGAGAAAGTCAACTATCATGTGGTTTCACTTACTTGTGGAACATAAGGAAAAACATGGAGGACATTAGGAGAAAGAAAGGAAAAGTGAATTGGGGGAAATTGGAGGGGGAGACAAACCATGAGAGACTGTGGACTCCAAGAAACAAACTGAGGATTTTAGAGGATTTTGGAGGAATGGGTGAGCCGGTGGTGGGTGTTAAGAAGGGCAAGTATTGCATGGAGCCCTGGGTGTTATACATAAACAATGAATCTGGGAACACTACACTAATGATGTATGGTGAGTAACATAACATGATAAAAAAAAAAGAGAAAATCCTGATATGAATTGGATCATATTATTTTTTCTTTTTAAAAAAAGATTTTATTTAAATTCCAGTTAGTTAAATACAGTGTAATATTAGTTTCAGGTATACAATATCATGATTAACACTTACGTACAATACCCAGTGCTCATCACAAAATTGAATATTATTAATCTTTTCCAGCGAACCTGCGCTGCTCAGTAGGTTAAGCATCTGCCTTGGGCTCGGGTCATGATCACAGGGCATCAAGGCCCAGCATCCGGCTTCCTGCTTTTGGGGGAGCCTGCTTCTCCTTCTCCCTCTGCCCCTCCCCACTGTGCACGCTCTCTCTCTCTCTCAAATAAATAAATAATATTTTAAAGTCTTTTCCTTTCCTTTTACCTCTCTTTTAGTCACTCTCCTTTCCTCAGCCTCTTTTGTTTTTGTCCTCCTTTTTCTCACACTAGTCAATTACCCCACTTTTATTTACTCCTTCTTCACATTGTGCCAACTCATAGGAATAAGATAGGAAAAACATAAGTTCTCCTTCTTTCAAAATTCTGCAGCTTCCACTTAGCATGCAGGAAACTCAAAACCAAGCAGTATGAACTCAAGGTTTCAGAGCAGAGTTTCTCAAACTGTGCTTTGCCTCAGAATCCACTGGAAGGTTTGTTAATACTCACATAGCTGCCTCCCACCCCAACTCGGAATATGAGATTCAGATTTAGACATCAGGCTGACAATTTGCTTTTCTAATAAATTCCCAATGTTGCTTCTCTCAGTGTGAGTTTTACTTTGAGGACCCCAATTTTAGAGTGTAGAAGATTGTGGGCATGGAAAATCTGCTTGATGACAGGTTGGAGCCAACACAGCATAATTATGGGAAATTATGGGAAGAATGGTAGCCTGGTTTATCAGCAGTCTGCAGAGTGAGTCAGCTGGGAGTTCAAATCCATGTCTCAGTTAAGTCTCTTTATATTCTTTTTTTCCTTCCTTCCTTCCTGGAAATTACACTCAGCTTTATCAACTCATTCTTAATTACAAGATAGACTCTATCATCACCGTGTGTAGCAATAACTTTCGAGAATTCCAGATTAGCTCTTCTTTTTTAGTGGGTCATCACAATCTGCCTATTAAATACTCCATTTCCATTTCAGTGTCTGGTCTTTGGAGTCTATAACAAAAGCCTTGCTATAATGGTTGTAATTAATGGTAATAGCAGATGTTCTACAAATAAATATAATGATTATTTTGAACTGCACACACTATCTTGAACACAGCATCTGTTGCTAGACACAGTCTTCAGTTGCCTTCTCATGCTAACTAATTTTATTCACTCACCGCCCTATGAGTCAGGTGCTTCTACCATCCTCCTGTTTACTCCTGAACGCAATTTAAAGAGAAAGGTTAAGGGGCAACTGGGTGGCTCACTTGGTTAACTGTCCGCCTTTGGCTCAGGTTTTGATCGCAGGGTCCTGGGGTTGAGCCCCAAAACAGACTCTTTGCTCAGTGGGTAATCTGCTTCTCTCTCTCTGCCTCTCTCTCTCAAATAAATAAATAGAATCTTTTTTTAAAAAAAATGAAAGAAAAGAGAGAGATCGAGTGAAGTGAAATTATGGATACAAAATCTTGACACTCCAGTGAGATGTGTTGCAGGGATTTGAACTCAGGCTTCCAACCTTTGGAGCTGAACTCAGTACACCATGTGATGCAGTCTCTGTCTAGTGCAGATTTGGTGTCATGAAGGGTTAATCGGCTTCATCACTTGCCTTTTGAAAGTTTACACCTGCATAAGACTGCAAGTATTTGCCTTTTGAAAGTTTACACCTGCATAAGACTGCAAGTATTTCCGTGCTTGAACTTCATCTAGTCTCTGACCACATAGGTACTATGTAGCAAGTGATAGCTTCAAAACGCTCCACACTGGGAACCAGAGATCAAGATTATAATATGGTACTTTAAGTTGTTATGGGTATTTTTCAATGAGATTCACTTTTCTCCTCACATTAGAATATTAAAACATTCTCTTAAGGTGATACATAGCACATCTATGTTTTTCCCCCATACTGAAGAATTTGAGGAAGGAGGAATAGCTTGGCATCTTGAAGGAAAGAAAAAAAAAGCAAAAATTTGTTAGTGTGTTAAAAGCAGAATCCTAGGAGGAGAAAGATAAAATATACTAATACTAATGTCCAGGATGCTTGAGAGGAGTGTTGGTGTATTGGTAGGAAAAGGAAGAAGATTGTTAAGTTAGCTTTAAGAGGGAAAAAGGAAATTGAGAAAGATCTATCTGGATACCTCAAATGTCTTGCTAGTTAGGCTTAAATAATTTAATCCATAAAAATGGGAGCTTAGTGCCTGCGGAATATGAAGCACTTTTTATTTAGGATGATCGTGACAATTAGTTCAGAAAATAAGACCTTGTTTTTAGGAATGCCTACCTCTTCCTGCTCCCAGGGACCCACAGACCCACCCACAGTGACATATGAAATAAATACATGAATACTTTTTGTTTGACCAACAGTCACATTTTTTCATACATTTTCAAGATTTTATTTATTAGAAAGAGAGAAAGGGAGAAGAGAGCAGGGGGAGGAGCACAGGGAGAGGGACAAGCAGACTCCATGCTGAGAGTTGAACCTGAAGCGGGGCTTGATCTCACCACCCTGAGATCATGACCTGAGCCAAAATCAAGAGTCAGACTTTCAATAGACTGAGCCACCCAGGTGCTTTTTTCTTTTCCAGAGTAGCTTAATGAGATCATTCTCTTCTTTCATTTCCCTCTTTTTATGTGGATTAAGGAAATAATTCCTTCCTAATCAGTTTAATGGATTTTCTGATGTATTAAAAAAAAAATAACAGTTCTGTCCCTGTTGTATAACAGACAATTTTAAGGAAAGAAATGTTGAAAATCAGTCATAGAAATTCAGATTTTCCTCTTTCTATATGTTTAGGCCCCTATCAAAGTCTGGGTCAGGCAGCTTTGGCCACTCATTTCCAAAGGAATCTTTCGTTTATGTATCAGGAAGAACTCAAGAGTACCTCTGTTTCCTTTGTTACAGTGAGCTCCTGAGAATACTGTTACGGATTATCACCCAAAAAGGCAGAACAGGGCTATGTCCTCGGTGAGCCAGTGGATGTGCCAAATATTCTTAGGAACCAGTGTTTTAGAAAAAGTCTCTTCTGTGAACAACTCATTAAGATTAACTAATGTTCACAACTGAATGGCCCGAGGTCATCTCTTTTTCACCAGTGAGAAACTATGAGCCCTTAGCATGGAGTCACGAAAACAAGCAACCAATAGCACGAATCAGCATTTCAATTTGGACACATAGGAGTTTGATTCTGTCTCCAGCATTTGCTTTGTAAAGAAGGACATTTTCTTTTCAACTGTGCAAGAAGCCTAAGTCTCATTTGGATAATGAGAACCATTATAAAACCGTATGGAAATGTTGCAAGAATGAGTGATGAGTAGATGAAATCACCAAACACAGTGTTTGATATATGAGACACTCCTAATATTTCCTATTGTGATTTGTTTCTGCCATGGACACAAGGGTACCACCTGGCATGGTTCAGTATAAAAGGGAAGTGATAGGAGGGACAAAGTGTAGGAAGAGAGGAGAAACCAATAATATCTTCAGCATAACAACCATAAATTCCAAGGGAAAATGGATGTGTTGAATCTCTTTGTAGGATTATTGCTTATGTAGGGAAACAGATAATGCCTATTTCTTATGGCCATATGATAAAATGCGTAGCAACTAAAATGCATAAGTTAGGCCCAGACATATCAGCACATATTAAAACTCCAAAGAGAAGATAATTTTCCTAACAAGACCTATATCATGATACAGTTAAAGTGTCTTAAAATAATACTGATTTTAAACCTTTAATTTCTTATTATAAAGCATTTCAAGCATACAAAGAGTACAGAGAAAACAAAGTCGTGGGTAAAAAATTTACCACTAAAGATCACTAAATTAAAACATGTTCTCATGGTTCACCTCCCCTTCCAATTTCCCTCAACTCCCTTCTCCTCTCCCATCTCTCCATGTCCTCCATGCTATTTGTTATGCTCCACAAATAAGTGAAACCATATGATAATTGACTCTCTCTGCTTGACTTATTTCACTCAGCATAATCTCTTCCAGTCCCGTCCATGTTGCTACAAAAGTTGGGTATTCATCCTTTCTGATGGAGGCATAATACTCCATAGTGTATATGGACCACATCTTCCTTATCCATTTGTCCGTTGAAGGGCATCTTGGTTCTTTCCACAGTTTGGCGACTGTGGCCATTGCTGCTATATACATTGGGGTACAGATGGCCCTTCTTTTCACTACATCTCTATCTTTGGGGTAAATACCCAGTAGTGCAATGGCAGTGTCATGGGGAAGCTCTATTTTTAATTTCTTGAGGAATCTCCACACTGTTTTCCAAAGTGGCTGCAGCAACTTGCATTCCCACCAAGAGTGGAAGAGGGTTCCCCTTTCTCCACATTCTCTCCAACACATGTTGTTTCCTCTCTTGCTAATTTTGGCCATTCTAACTGGTGTAAGGTGATATCTCAATGTGGTTTTAATTTGCCTCTCCCTGACAGCTAGTGATGATGAACATTTTTTCATGTGTCTGATAGCCATAACCATGAGAACTATGGACTCTGAAAAACAAACTGAGGGTTTTGAAGGGGTAGGGGGCGGGAGGTTGGGGGAACCAGGTGGTGGGTATTGGAAAGGGCACGGATTGCATGGAGCACTGGGTGTGGTGCAAAAACAAGACTGTTATGCTGAAAATAAATAAATTAATTTATTTAAAAAAATATATTCTCATAATTGCAGTAAATATTTTCAGAATTAAATTAATACATACTTATTTTCCCATATCCTTAATAACTTTTTCTTACCTTTTTCTTACCACCATACTGAACGTGGCATTCATGATTCCCTTGTGGTTTTAAATATTTTAATAAAAATGCATAAACTTCTGTTTTGCATTTTAAACTTGACCTATTGTAAATTTTGCATGTAGTTTTTTAAAGTAATACATTTAAGTTCTTGGTACATGTTTCTCTAGTTCATTAATTTTAAATATCTTACTTTATTTTCAATGTCTTATTATAACACAACTTACTTATCCTTTCTCCAACTGAGGCATTTTATAGTTGCCTTTGATACACACACACAAACACATACAATGTGTAAACAATTTAAATAACATGTGGAGAACAACCATATTCAAGACTGTAGTTGCCTCTGTGAATGGAGGGGAACATAAAGGAATGTTCTGTCAATTCATGTTATTTTGTTACTTTCAAAAACATTTTAATTTTAATTCCAGTGTAGTTAACACACTGTTTTATATTAGATTCAGATGTCCAATATAGTGATTCAACAATTCTGTACATTACACAGTGCTCATCATGGTAAGTGTACCCTTAATTCCCTGCACCTAATTCACCCATGCCCAACCCAACTCTCCTCTGATAACTACCAGTTTGTTCCATGTTATTTTGTTATTTAAGAAAAGAACTCTGTGTGGGAAACAGTGTTGAGGTTCCTCAAAAAGTTAAAAATGGAACTACCTTAAAATCCAGCAATTGTACTACTGGTTATTTACCCAAAGAATACAAAAACAAAACCAAAGGGATACATGCACCCCTATATTTATAGCAGCATTATCTACAGTAGCCAAGATACACGCACACATACATGCACACACACACACACGAATATTATTCAGCCATCAAAAAAGATGAAATCTTGCCATTTGCAATTACATGGATGGAGCTAGGGCATATAATGCTAAGTGTAATAAATAAGAGAAAGACAAATACCATATGATTTCATTCACATGTGGAATTTAAGAAACAAAACAAAGATGCAAAGGGGGAAAAGGAGATAGAGTAGAGATGGAGAGAGAAATCAAGAAACAGACTCTTAATTACAGAGAACAAACTGATGGTTACTGGATGGGAGGTGGTTAGGGGATGGGTTAAATAGGTGATGGGGATTAAGGAGTACATTTGTTGTGATGAGCACCAGGTTTCACATGGAAGTGTTGAATTGCTGAATTGTACACCTGAAACTAATATACACTGTATGTTAACTAACTGGAATTAAAATAAAACATAAAAAAAGAACCAAAAACTCTGATGGCAAATACAAAATTTTACAAATTCCAGAAGCATGAGTACTTGCTTTTTTTTTCTATTATTCCGTGTTCTTTTGCCTTTTAAATATTTCCTAGATTACTAAAAGGATACAGCATGGAGTATAGTTTTGGTACCTGCCTCATTCTCCACCTCCTCTGTCTTGAATACCCATAACCAGGAAACATTGTGAAAAGCAAAGAACTCTTCTAGAAAGGAGTATCATGTGCCAGGAGTGGAAAGGAAAGGGGGGACTGGCCACATACTTCTTCCGTTTGACAAAGAAATGAAAGAAAATAGAGAGAAATCAAGAATATTCTTCAAAGTTGAGCCAAAGTAGATTTCTCTTGAGAACAGAGAAAGTCCTAAAATTTTAGGATCAGAGTAGGAGATGAGCAGAATGAGAGTTGGCCAAGCATTGGTGCAAAGCATTGGAAGCAAACAGGTGGAGGAGAAGATTGATGGATCCTTAGGCAGACAACCCACAGGTCACCAAACTCTGCCCATCTTCTGCATGTTCTCACCAAACAGTTACTGAATGGATCACTGAACAAAGAACTGTCCTTATTTCAAAACATAAAGTAGGGGACTTCAGATTACCTGGATGTCAACAGTTAGGAATGACATTCAGCTCTTCCCTGGATGTGAAGAAGAAAAATGAGAGCTCTGTTCCCAGTGAGCAGAGAAAGATACTGGAGCCCTGGGCTCCTGTGCAGAGATGCTGGACCCTGGGACAAGGCCCAGGTGGCCTGCAAATGACCTGGGTATGCCTGTGGAGTGGGGTGATCACACGCAGACTATTTGCAGTCTCTTTGTCTTTTGGGGGTTCAATATCCAAAGCTCCTCATTAGCCAAACTCTTACTCTCATGTGATTACAGGGCAGTGCTAATCCTGGGGGAGTGAGGCTCAGATGAGGAACTTTGCTTTGTCTGATTCTCTCACCCTGACTGGTCAAACATATGTTATCTTCTTCCTCCTTAATTCTTGGCTCACATCGATTTCAAGTCACCTACACAACCAACCACATCTTCCTCTGTTATTATATTCTAGACTTTGTTAAAGGTATATTTAAATTCAAGTCTATTGTAATTAAAATCTCAAGAAGACTGATAATACATTTGAGCTAAAAAAAAAAAATGGTTTCTTTACATGGGTAGATAAATATTACCTGGACCAATACATGTGATAATGTAGGAAATGTACCCTAAAAATGCAAATACTGAGGGTACCTGGGTGGCTCAGTGCGTTAAAGCCTCTGCCTTCAGCTCAGATCATGATCCCAGGGTCCTGGGATCAAGACTCGCATCTGGCTCTCTGCTCAGTGGGAAGCCTGCTTCTCCTTCTCCCTCTGTCTGCCTCTCTGCCTACTTGTGATCTCTGTCTGTCAAATAAATAAATAAAATCTTAAAAAAAAGAAATTTCACTTTCAACTTTTCCCAATTCAATATTAATGGCTTCAGTATACTTTTTTTCACATTAAGGACCATGGGTTAAAATTACGAGTCTTGGTTATCAATATTGTTGCAGTAAATTATAAATTATTAGAGTAATAGTCAACCTGTGATAGTATATGACTTCGAAGATGTAATCATAGGATTTGGGGTCCATTTGTTGTAACAACAAATTTTTTATTTGATTTTATCTTATTTTTTCCCAAGTTTTGTTTAAATTCTATGTAGTTAACACATAGTATACCATTTATTTCTGGTGTAGGATTTATGAGTCATCGCTTACATAGAACACCTACTGCTTATCACAACATGTGCCCTCCTTAATACCCATCACCCAATTAGCCCATCACTCTGCCCTCCTCACCTCCAACAACCCTCAGTTTATTCTCCATAGTCTCTTAAGGTCTGCCTCCCTCTCTGTTTTTACCTTTTTTTTTTTTTAAGATTTTATTTATGTATTTGATAGACAGAGATCACAGGTAGGCAGAGAGGCAAGTAGAGAGAGAGGAGGAAGCAGGCCCCCTGCTAAGCAGAGAGCCCGATGAGGGGCTCGATCCCAGGACCATGGGGTCATGACCTGAGCTGAAGGCATGACCTGAGCCAAACAGACACCCCTCTGTTTTTACCTTTTTTTCCCTTCCCTTCCTCTATGTTCATCTGTTTTGTTTATTAATTCCACATATGAGGGAAATCATGTGGTATTGGTTTTTCTCTGCGTGATTTATTTCACTTAGTGGGGTATTTCATAATACCTTCTAGTTCCATCCACATTGTTGCAAATGACAAGATTTCATTTTTTTTTTTTTTTTGGTTGGCTGAGTAATGTCCTATTGTTTATATATACCATATCTTCTTTTTAAATTTATTTTTTTATTTATTTTCAGCATAACAGTATTCATTATTTTTGCACCACACCTCCCCCTCCAATTTCCCCCCAACTCCCTTTTCCTCTCTATCTCCCCAAGTCCACCATGCTCTTTGTTATGTTCCACAAATAAGTGAAACCATAGGATAATTGACTCTCTCTGCTTGGCTTATTTCACTCAGCCATAATCTCTTCCAGTCCCGTCCATGTTGCTACAAAAGTTGGGCATTCATCCTTTCTGATGGAGGCATAATACTCCATAGTGTATATGGACCACATCTTCCTTATCCATTCGTCCGTTGAAAGGCATCTTGGTTCTTTCCACAGTTTGGCGACCATGTCCATTGCTGCTATAAACATTGGGGTACAGATGGCCCTTCTTTTCACTACATCTGTATCTTTGGGATAAATACCAAATAGTGCAATGGCAGGGTCATAGGGAAGTTCAATTTTTAATTTCTTGAGGAATCTCCCCACTGTTCTCCAAAGTGGCTGCACCAACTTGCATTCCCACCAACAGTGAAATAGGGTTCCCCTTTCTCCACATCCCCTCCAACACATGTTGTTTCCGGTCTTGCTAATTTTGGCCATTCTAACTGGTGTAGGGTGATATCTCAATGTGGTTTTAATTTTAATCTCCCTGATGGCTAGTGATGATGAACATTTTCTCACGTGTCTGATAGCCATTTGTATGTCTTCATTGGAGAAGTCTCTGTTCATATCTTCTGCCCATTTTTTAATATGATTGTCTGTGTTGTGTGTGTTGAGTTTGAGGAATTCATTATAGATCTTGGATATCACCTTTTGTCTGTACTGTCATTTGCAGATATCTTCTCCCATTCCATGGGTTGTCTCTTTGTTTTCTTGACTGTTTCCTTTGCTGTGCAGAAGCTTTTGATTTTGATGAAGTCCCAAAAGTTTATTTTCGCTTTTGTTTCCTTTGCCTTTAGAGACATATCTTGAAAGAAGTTGCTGTGGCTGATATCGAAGAGATTACTGCCTATGTTCTCCTCTAGAATTCTGATGTATTCCTGTCTCACATTGAGGTCTTTTATCCATTTTGAGTTTATCTTTGTGTAAAAGAATCATCGAGTTTCGGGGCACCTGGGTGGCTCAGTGGGTTAAAGCCTCTGCCTTCAGCTCGGGTCATGATCCCACAGTTCTGGGACCGAGCCCCGTGTCGGGCTCTCTGCTCAGTGGGGAGCCTGCTTCCTCCTCTCTCTCTGCCTGCTTCTCTGCCTGCTTGTGATGTCCGTCTGTCAAATAAATAAATAAATAAAATTTTTTTAAAAAAGAATTGTTGAGTTTCATTCTTCTAAATATAGCTGTCTAGTTTTCCCAGCACCATTTATTGAAGAGACTGTCTTTTTTCCACTGTATATTTTTTCCTGTTTTGTTGAAGATTATTTGCCCATAAAGTTGAGGGTCCATATCTGGGCTCTCTACTCTGTTCCACTGGTCTATGTGTCTGTTTTTATGCCAGTACCATGCTGTCTTGGTGATCACAGCTTTGTAGTAAAGCTTGAAATCAGATAGCGTGATGCCCCCCATTTTATTTTTGTTTTTCAACATTTTCTTAGTGATTCGGGGTCTCTTCTGATTCCATACAAATTTCTGGATTATTTGCTCCAGCTCTTTGAAGAATACCAGTGGAATTTTGATCGGAATGGCATTAAAAGTATAGATTGCTCTAGGCAGTATAGACAATTTAACAATGTTTATTCTTCCGATCCAAGAGCATGGAATGGTCTTCCATCTTTTTGTGTCTTCTTCAATTTCTTTCATGAGTATTCTGTAGCTCCTCAAGTACAGATCCTTTACCTCTTTGGTTAGGTTTATTCCCAGGTATCTTATGGTTCTTGGTGCTAGAGTAAATGGAATCGATTCTCTAATTTCCCTTTCTGTATTTTCATTGTTAATGTATAAGAAAGCCACTGATTTCTGTACATTGAGTTTGTATCCTGCCACGTTGCTGAACTGTTGTATGAGTTCTGGTAGTTTGGGGGTGGAGTCTTCTGGGTTTTCCATATAAAGAATCATGTCATCTGCAAAGAGAGAGAGTTTGACTTCTTTATTACCAGTTTGGATACCTTTTATTTCTCTTTGTTGTCTGATTGCTGTTGCTAGGACTTCTAATACTATG